>NC_061521.1:25575000-25587500 GCF_022379125.1 Scophthalmus maximus | reverse complement strand
CTATCAATAAAGTATTTTTACTAAAGTTTTTTTACTGTATATCCCAACGTATACCCTCCATCCTAACAGATTTGTATCTTCTTTAAAGGGACATTTCACCAAAATTACAAAAACATTTTCCCACTGACCACAGGAGGCGTCTCTCCGTGGTTTTATTTTTAATCTCTCCATCGTCTCATCACCACTGAATAAAACTCAGGATGTTCTGCAGATTATCAGTGTCTGGAAATATGGTTTCAAGGCTTCAACACTTATCGTGTAGTAAATGTTTCACTGACTGAAAGAAGCATAACAGAATATAAGAGGAACAACACAAATATAGAATATCTTATATTCTTCAAATGAAAAAGTAATAAAACAATCATAACCTACTCAGAACTACTGACAAGTGTGATAAAAACATGAGCAGGAACCGTATGTTCTACAAACATCTACAAACAATAGCACAAGTTTTCATTTCATTTCATTTAACTGAGCCGAGCAACTGCTTTTCTCACAACCCGGCATAAATCCCAAATCCATATGCATCGAAATGAATCTCATTTTCCTACTGTTTGTGTCCCGTGCCCAATACTTTGAAGGGCGTCGCGACCAAATGATCTGCTCGTCAGACAAAAGGAGGCGAGCGTTAAAATGTGCAGCGGATCTGCTGAGAACTGGGAAATATGACTCCTTCACCACAAACCCCTCTCCCAGAGCGGACGAGAGAGAGGGAGAGAGAAATTGTTGCGTTCAAAGCATTTTATTCGTCCAGGAAATCCCTCTATTGTATTGAAGTGAGCAGATGGTTCTCCGGGAGGGAATATGGGAATCAGCAGAACTAATTTGGCCTCCTGATCTGACGGACAGACCGGCCTGCTGCTCCGTCCTTAACCAGCACAACAGCTGTTGGTGAATTAAAACCAGTTAAGACTCATTTTAAAGCTATTAGCCTCTTGAAGTCTTACAACATCAACCCTCCCCAACCCCTAACTCCCTGAATTGATTACTCACACAAAGAGGGGAAACAACCGGGGCCGTGTCTGCGTGAGGAGCAATAACTAGTTAAGCCTCCGAGTCGTAACGAACGTTCACCAAAACAAACTCAGCAGACGGAAAAACACGAATGACAACGGCCGGCGCCCGACGAAGTCTTCTCAAACTGACGCCGATGATCGTCTCACAAGACGCTGCGTCAAGTCCTTTCCCAACGACTACAAAGATTAAAAAGACACAAATCAAAAGGCTCAATTATTACTGTAATACTGAAATAATCATGTGGGCTAATTCCTCCAAGAATTAGCTACACCTTTCATATTTCATCTATATATTTTTAAGTCTCAATAAAACAGTAATTATTTTAATTTGTTTAAGATTTTAGGCAACCGCGACATGGACGCTAATGCTAACGTAGCTGACGGCGTGTGGACGCCACAGGGGCTAACGTTGGGCAGACGAGTCACACAACACAGGAAATGCAAAAGGCTTCATGGCCTGAAAAACTATACGACTAAATTATATGAGCTAATAACCTGCTTCAAGCTAGCTTGTACATTTGGCTAGCTAGCATGCTACATCAAATGTTTTGGCTCTTGCTTCTTCAGTTTTACTCACAAGAAGCAAAATAGTTTTTTTTTGAGTACGACTATTAATTATGAAGCGCTAATATATATGTATATTTATACAGTTTAAAGTTTCATAAACTGTTTTTAAACAAGAAACAAAACTACTTTTGTGGTGTAACTTCTGCCCTGATGGAGTGAGAATATCTTGTTTATCAGATTGGTCCAAGTTTATTGTGAAAAGGCGACACTGTGATAAAACACGATATTGTAATTCAGCACTTTGCTCAATAGCCAACAGTCTCTCTCTCTCTCTCTCTCTCTCTCTCTCTCTCTCTCTCTCTCTCTCTCTTGTTTTTCGCCCACTCCCTCGCTCTCGCTGCCTCTCGGTGTCTCGCGGCTGGAGCATCTGTTTCCAGACGCTGTGGAACAGAGTGGATTAGTGGAGGCCTTCAGTGTCGCCGCGAAGCGACAAGCATTAAAGCCATATTAACTTTCCATTAGACATCACCTCGCTCTGTAGAGGGAGAGAGAGGCACAAGGCCTGGGATAAAGCTCCTTACAGAGAGAGAGGGTGTGTGTGTGTGTGTGTGTGCGTGTGTGTGTGTGTGTGTGTGTGTGTGTGTGTGTGTGTGTTGTAACTGTTCCCTCAATGTACTTTTTTTTTGGGGGCGCTGGAAAAGAACAAGGACACTGACTGAATAATAACTGACTGACAGCCTGTGAAATTTTACATTTCGACTCACTGCAGTTTTGTCATGTTTAATATGCGTCGGTGACATCACCCACAAATATCACTCGCGAAGTTTCCCGAGCATCGACAAATACAAGTCTCTTGAGAATATTCATTATATTCTTCATTGACTTGAGGAAAAAACTATTAAAATCACGGGTGTTAATCAGCGTAAATGACACATTAGTTTGTAAAAGGAAAATAGTGTCTAATATTCACACCGCTCAGATCTAAGTAGGTTTGATTCCCCCGTGAGGGATTTCAGTATTTACTCAAATTATATTTTAATGGAATAGGATTTTGTTGATATCAAGACATTTAGGAAAAACAAAACTGCTGGGTGCACATCAATTTATGTAAACAATAAATCAGAATAGTCATCATGTTTGTGTGTAGGTTTCCTGGCCCTTGACTAATATCTTTCTCAGGAGTTGGTGGAGACCAAACCAAAGCACCAAGCAGACTGAGACACATGGAAGAGTTGGATCAGGTGGAAGCAGATGAGCCGCACGGGCGACGTTCACGGTGACCAGATTATCCTGATGAGAGAATAAGAGAGTGTTTATCTCGTCTGCGTCCTGCACCACAGACAGGTCAAGATCTTTAAGGTATTCTGTGAAATGTCCCCAAAATGCACCGGACGGATTTGATAAATACATTCACAGCAGATTGAATACTGGATACTGCGGCCGGCCACCGGAGGGCGATCCAGATGTTTTGGCCTCACAATTTGGGGAACTGTCATATCGTCCATTACGGGGGGCGACGGGATGAGGCGGGTGGGGGCGGGTTGTCAAGTCTGGTTTACGTTAGTGTTTTGTCCGTGGTGTTGCCTCACTGGACGTTTATCTCTGTTCTTCTCTTGCTGTTCCGACTCGGCGTCATCTCGGAACCACAGGAAGCCACAGAACACTGAGGACCAGTGATCATCGCCACACAAATACATCCACCACATTGTTAAAGTGACTCTGTTTTTTATTGGTTGTTGCTCCCAAGTGGATAAAAACCACAGATTTAAATCTAACCTGAGTGTTATTGTGGTATCTATGGTTCAATACTGACATTAACATGTTGTGTAACACTATATCCATAACACAAGATCTTTTTGTTGTTGCAGGAAACCTTCATCTTTGTTTTGAACAACCTTCAACACACGTAAAGGTGCAAACACACACACACACACACACACACACACACACACACATAAACACACACACACACACACACACACACACACACACACACACAAACCTTGAATTTCAATCTTTCTGATTTCAAGATGGTTAAGATAAGTGGTCTGATAACCTACATTCTCTATTAGTCATAAAGAAGAGTCACATGTCCCTGGATCTGCCCCTTCATCCCAATCTGCCTCGTGATTTAAAGGGTTATTTCCACAGTTTGGTGGAACTTTGTTAGCCGGGTTTTGACTTAATCCAGCTAAGAAACAAACGAACCAACAAACAGACACGGAGTAAAAGCACAACGTCCTTTGGCGACGGTGAGAAATATGAATGTGTAACAGTCTTGTACAGTGTCAGCTGTTGTCTGCGGGTTTATGTGTCCCGATATTATAGAGATTTAAAAATCAGAACCAGGCCTGGGGTCGATTTGTAAAACTCATGGACAGAAAAAAACACAGAGGTGAAAATATTGTTTATGAATATCACAGCCGACGTGGGAACCAGATCTAGTTGTTAAACTTAGAATATGGATGGTTGGACGTATGTTTTACTTCATGAGAAAGACTCAGAGAGAGATTATTCAGAGGCGGCGTCGGGATTTGAGTTCTCTATAAAACTCTGCGTGAGTTTCAGAGTCACTCGGACGGCGAAGAAGAACGTGGCAGCAGCAGCTAATCCAATCAAAATGATTATTGTAATCGCATCGTCCCATCACACCACTGCTCCTTCCTTCAACATCACCAACCGTCATCTCTCAGGATTTATCCCCTGATATTATAAAAGTAGCTGTATTCATCTCTCTTCTGCTGCAGTTGAGGCCTTTTGGGGGGAAGTTCACAGGGAATGTTGTTGGGGGGGGTACGGGGGGCCTGGGGAAGCACCTCGTCCCAGGGCCCGTGCTAAGCCGGGCTGATGGGTTCAGTGCAGGGTTGAGGGGCAGAGACTCGGAGCTCGCCGAGGTGACGGGCCCGAGGTTAGCGGCGGGCTTAGCCGATGAATACGGCCAGTCTTATTTCTGCGCTGGGCCTGAATGCGGGGACGCCAGCGCAGCGCTGCCCGGCCAGCAGGTATTGAGGCGTGCCACGCCGCGTAATTGGATTGAATGCCGGCCATGGTATTTATGTCACTTCTCATCTTGTCAATCCCATAACAGGCATGGCAACGGCGTGGGGATCTCCCATGGTGACGGGACTTTGCCTCATTCAGACGGAGCGAAGGGAAAAAGAGCCAAGCCTCATTTAATTCACGTTTAATTCTCACTCAGAACCGTTTTAAGGGCTGATGCTATTTGCATAACAGGGGGAAAAAGGGACTCGGCCGGCCTTTCCAGTGTGTGTGTGTGTGTGTGTGTGAGTGTGTGAGAGAGAGAGGGAGAACAGGAACAGTGTTGTAATTGAAAGTGTATAGTAGGCTTATATATGCATACGCCGAGGGACAAGCGTTCTCACACGGATCAGCAGACAGAGAGATCCTGTTGCCGTACACTCATGCGTACCGCTGTTTATACACGGACTCAAAACCGTTTATGCGACGGCATTTCTGCACAGCGTGAAGCGGGTCGCATCTCCCCCGCCATCGAACACTCGAGCAGACACAAAGCTAGGAGCTATTTCTCTGCCTCGCAGACCGATGATCAATGTGAGTCTGTCCCTTTTCTTCGCGCGGTTCACCAACGGATTTGCGAGTTGAAAGTGGGAAAACTCTACATTTCGTCGGCTTCCCCGGAGCAGAGACTTGAGTCGCGAGGCCTCTGGGAAGATCGATCGTTGGGTTGAAAGAATAGAGAAGAACAGAATGGAATTCATTGCCTTCATTTGTCATCGCACAACTATGCACCGAAACACATGAGTCATTTTGTCGCGTCAATTCCCGAGACCCCTGAAATATCAAATTTGTCACCGGTTCTGATGCGTGTTCAAATACAACAGACAACTTTTCGAGCATGCTCAGGTCCTCAAAGATCCAATTCACCAAACCGAAAGAATTCCTATGATTTCAAAAGGTCCTCGCTCTGACTGAGCTCGGGCCCTAATAAAAGATACAGCGGTCCAAACCTCAAAAATGATAAAAATGGAGTGTATACACCACCGTGCGTGCCGCCATTTTCACAATCCAACAATTATAACAATAATACAATAATAACGTTCACACCAAAATGATGCAAACTTCGCATCTTGGCGTTATTCACGCTGGCCAATGGGAAATTTGCATCTATTTGCTAT
Organism: Scophthalmus maximus; assembly: GCF_022379125.1. NCBI lineage: Eukaryota > Metazoa > Chordata > Actinopteri > Pleuronectiformes > Scophthalmidae > Scophthalmus > Scophthalmus maximus. The sequence continues at coordinate 25,581,820 of NC_061521.1, read as the reverse complement.
TTCTTGGAAATTACCTCCTATAAAATCTGATCGCGCAAAAAAATTGCCTTGCGTTTGGTTTGACCGCAGCAGAAATGTTTGCAGACATTAAATGCTTGACATCAAGATATAGGCCAAACTTCACTAGTCGTGTACAAGACCAATGTAAGACGCTCACACACTGTAGGGGGCAGTCACTTGTACATCTTTGTTTCTGATCTGTGCCGACCAATGACTGTGTATGTAGATGGCAGCAAAAGGTAAAGTCAAATCATCTGGATCGCCCCCTGGTGGCTGGCTGAGGTATGGGTCACAAACCCCGCCCCCAAAAATCTAAGTAGACGTTGTTTTATCAAAAGGAAAGAAGCATGAATTCTGTGGATGCTCCAGTTTTCATCCCTTGTTCCTCAACACTACTTTTCACAAACCTTCTCCCAGAATCACGAAAAACAACAAACAACAGAAAAGAAAGGGGAAGAAATATGTATTAATGATGACTCAATAAGGGCTTTATGCATGAATTTTGCTAATATGCTAGCATGGAGTAAATGAATGTCTTTCTTCTGTGGGCACTTTTGAATATTTTTTCCAGCAGTTTTTTTCTGTCTGTCAAAGATTCTAAACTCAGTGATGTGATCTCAGGGAGAATTCCCTCTCATATATTCAAACATACGTGGAACGTGTAGAACTGACTTGAGAAAGTCAAACCGACACAAAGACGTATGGTTTCTTTTTGAAACATTTCCTAATTAAATAGTTGAAATGCTTTGAATTGTTTCAAATAATAACCGATTGAAACTGATCTGATTTCACATTGAGTTTTCATAAAAAGCTTATTTCATTGAAAATGAATCCATGGACACATGAAGTAAAACAGCAGGTCGGGGACTTTCACTTGTCACAGAAAGATATAATCCTTCTTTTATCGTTCCTCCAGTTTCTGAAAGAAAAGCACTTCCACTGCAAAATTCATAACACGTTTTTTTTTTTACTTCTCTTTAACGGAGACATTTGAATTGAATCACCAACTGAACATGGGAATAAAAAAGAAACAATTACCCAAGAAGAACAAGCGGGGGTCTTAAGGGTGATGGGTACGTATTACTTTTCTCTTTAAACCCGACCCTCTATCTAAAACTCACGACCTCCCTCCCTCCCTTCCCCACTCGCGACTAATCCTCGGTTCAACCTTTGATTTTAACTTCGGCTTCCTCCCTTGATCCCGCCGGCTGCCGGAGCGCAGAGCGAGGGACGGAGGGATAAAGTGGCTAATCAGCTTCCCGCTGCTTCTCCCTTCACGTTCTTTGTTGGCTTTCGGCCCTTTGGCCCGTCTCCCTGCTACCTGCGAACGCACACCGGCGCATGTTATGATACGCACCGGCTGCACACGTGTGTGCGAGTATTGTGGTTTGATCTGGTTCCCCGGTGGACTCCCTTTGTGTCGGGGGCAGGAAACCACTAATCCAGTCAGACCCGGCCCGGTCAGGGATCCGTCGCTCGCATAATCGACCTGGCAGGAGCTCGGCTCTGGGAGAGAGGGAATAAATCAAAATCCATCTCTCACATCTCCGGTGGTGTCGGGTTCTGTCGAGGGCAGTGGCGGAATCACACTCCCTGAGGGGCAGCGGGCAAAAAAATATATACCGGGGCCCCTGATACATTCAATAAGTCGCTGTCAGCAGTGGATGACGATGCATGTTTCTGAAAAAAAGGTGACATCCCTTATTAAGATTTATAGCCCCAGTGTGTCATTTTTGCAATTTTCTAACCAACCGAGCGACCGACAGGGGACACTTCACGTCGGCGCACCTCCGATTCCATCACGTCTGGAAATTCAAAGTGAACGTTAGTTCAACAACCGTATTCAACACGACGTAGAAACATGGAGACTCACACGGAGGTCGGTCGACCTCATGTGACTATATTTAACATATATGAACACAGAGTTATGGATAATATGTTCAATTTCTGTGAATGAGTTCTTCTAAATATTACACACTGTGGCTTTAAGACATTTCAGTTTGGTCCAAACCAAAACTGCAGGTATGGAAGTTTCCTCGGACCACGGTTTGGACCAATGGACCAAAAGAGATGGTTTCTCTTCTCTTGTCTTGTAGTGGGCAGAACATGAAATGTATTTCCACAGTGCAGATATTCAAATGTGAACAATGACATCTGAATATCCATTGGAAGAAAAACAAACACACGCTTCACGCTAACGAGGCGACTCGACAGTCGAACAGAAGAAAACCTCCATCGATGCGACGAGAGACGCGTCCTTCAAATGTCAAAGGGCCGAATTCAAAAGTGCACATGAAAGAAAAACACATTTTAATTTCCTGTTTGAAAAGCACACGGTGGGTCACGGCGTATTCCTTCTCATACAGCACGAGCGTGCACGAGGACACGCACACACACACACACACACACACACACACACCAGATTACGGTCATGGCGCCCAGCGTGAGTGCTATTCATGCTACTTCCTATTTCAGCTTTGTCTGATAATTTCACATGGACTAAAGTCAGCAGCCCACGCAGAAACACCCTGCACGTGCACACACACACACACACACACACACACACACACACACACACACACACACACACACTGGGATAAAGGAACAGCCAGGAGGATTTCCCCATTTCTTCCATATCAGGTCCTTTGAAAGCTTCCACCCGCAGCTGAATGAGGAGTTTCATTGAAGCCATTCACCTCCATGATCTGCTCTGATCTACTCACAAGCGACCATATCTGTCATACATGGGTAGTTCTGAGAGGTGTGTGTGTGTGTGTGTGTGTGGGGGGGGGGGGGGGCGTAAAGACCATGACAAGAAGTGAGAAAGAAAGATCTCATCCAAATCAATATGTTGTCTAGATACATCTGGGTCTTCCCTTGTAAACCTCTCTCTCTCTGTGTCTCTCTCACACACACACACACACACACACACACACACACACACACACACCGGGCGAGCGAGCAGCGAGTCACAGGTCTTCAGTTCTGCCTTTTTCCACAACCAGACAGTAATGGCATCAATTCACCATGGGCATTACCAGCATGAACACACACACACACACACACATACACACACACACACACACACACACACACACACTTACTCACAGGGAGTAATCCCTCTCTTAAAGGAGGATTTCATGGAGGTCTGTCGCTCGCGAGGAAGGTGAGAGGAGCTAATGTACGAATCCAGACTCTTAAAAAAAGAAGTTACGTTTGTGTTTCCACCAGATTAAATAACCTTATTTGAAGTTCTTTCATGATCCTGCTTCTCCAAACCGAAGCTACTGCAAAGTATCTGCATCCAAACTCTTCATCAAGTTGCCCTCTTTTCAAAATGTGAAGCTCAGAAAACATTAATGATTCTTTTTCTAATATCCTCAACATCAGCTGCTGAAACGATGCAGACGTGTGGGAGACAGTTGAGACCTCGTCCGTCCATCAGGCTTCGTCCACACGAGTATGTTTTTGGTTTTGAAAGCGCATCACTTTCGCCTGTCGCTACGCCGCAGTTCTCGAGACCTTGTTCCAAGCGCTGCTGCTTCCGTTTGTACGGCGGCCCTGAGAGCTCACAGCGCCGCAACGAAACAGAAGCGTTTCCCGAGGACACTGAGAAGTGACGCACACGTCTGGACGCGCTCGTTGACTCACGTCGCTGTTGGAGGTTCTCTTTCCGTCAGTGGTGTTGGACAATGAGATACAAAGGGAAAGTGTTTTTTGATTTATTTGAACATTGTGATCGCATGATTAAGACGTGTGCGTCACTCTTAAGTGTCCCCTGGAAACACGTATGTTTCGTTGCAGGTCTATCTGCAGCGCTTTTCTCTTAATGCTGTGTTGCCAAGTTGATGAAGATGTTTTCTCAAGTTGCAGTGCCGTGAGCCTCCGTACCTTCAACGTTCAGGGCCTCCGTACCTTCATGGCCTCCGTCCCTTCATGGCCTCCGTACCTTCATGGCCTCCGTCCCTCAACCTTCAGGGCCTCCATATGTTCAGGTTCTCCGTACCTTCAGGGCCTCCGTACCTTCATGGCCTCCGTACCTTCAACCTTCAGGGCCTCCGTACCTTCATGGCCTCCGTACCTTCAACCTTCAGGGCCTCCGTACCTTCAACCTTCAGGGCCTCCGTACATTCAGGGCCTCCGTACCTTCAACCTTCAGGGCCTCCGTACATTCAGGGCCTCCGTACCTTCAACCTTCAGGACCTCCGTACATTCAGGGCCTCCGTACCTTCATGGCCTCCGTACCTTCAACCTTCAGGGCCTCCGTACATTCAGGGCCTCCGTACCTTCATGGCCTCCGTACCTTCAACCTTCAGGACCTCCATACATTCAGGGCCTCCGTACATTCAGGGCCTCCGTACCTTCAGGACCTCCGTACGTTCAGGGCCTCCGTACCTTCAGGGCCTCCGTACATTCAGGGCCTCCGTATCTTCATGACCTCTGTATGTTCAGGGCCTCCGTACCTTCAGGGCCTCCGTACGTTCAGGGCCTCCGTACCTTCAGGGCCTCTGTACGTTCAGGGCCTCCGTACCTTCAGGACCTCCGTACGTTCAGGGCCTCCGTACCTTCAGGGCCTCCGTACGTTCAGGGCCTCCGTACCTTCAGGGCCTCCGTATCTTCATGACCTCTGTACGTTCAGGGCCTCCGTACATTCAGGGCCTCCGTACATTCAGGGCCTCCGTACCTTCAACCTTCAGGGCCTCCGTACATTCAGGGCCTCCGTACCTTCAACCTTCAGGACCTCCGTACATTCAGGGCCTCCGTACCTTCATGGCCTCCGTACCTTCAACCTTCAGGGCCTCCGTACATTCAGGGCCTCCGTACCTTCATGGCCTCCGTACCTTCAACCTTCAGGACCTCCATACATTCAGGGCCTCCGTACATTCAGGGCCTCCGTACATTCAGGGCCTCCGTACCTTCAGGACCTCCGTACGTTCAGGGCCTCCGTACCTTCAGGGCCTCCGTACATTCAGGGCCTCCGTATCTTCATGACCTCTGTATGTTCAGGGCCTCCGTACCTTCAGGGCCTCCGTACGTTCAGGGCCTCCGTACCTTCAGGGCCTCTGTACGTTCAGGGCCTCCGTACCTTCAGGACCTCCGTACGTTCAGGGCCTCCGTACCTTCAGGGCCTCCGTACGTTCAGGGCCTCCGTACCTTCAGGGCCTCCGTATCTTCATGACCTCTGTACGTTCAGGGCCTCCGTACATTCAGGGCCTCCGTACCTTCAGGGCCTCTGTACCTTCAGGGCCTCCGTACCTTCAGGGCCTCCGTATCTTCATGACCTCTGTACGTTCAGGGCCTCCGTACATTCAGGGCCTCCGTACCTTCAGGGCCTCTGTACCTTCAGGGCCTCCGTACCTTCAGGGCCTCCGTATCTTCATGACCTCTGTACGTTCAGGGCCTCCGTACATTCAGGGCCTCCGTACCTTCAGGGCCTCTGTACCACGCCTTAAAGGCGCCTACAAAGAGACAAGAGAGTATGATTGAGTCAGTGAGTATGTTAATGTCTGAATGAGGTAGAAATGATTGACTACAGGTTTAGAGAGAGAGAGAGTGTGTGTGTGTGTGTGTGTGTGTGTGTGTGTGTGTGTGTGTGTGTGTGTGTGTGTGTGTGTGTGTGTGTGTGTGTTTGGCCCGCCCTCCCTTCACGTCTCTAATCCCTGTAATAGAGTGAAGATCATGAAACGTTCCACTTTGCCATATGTCATCCAGTGCTACATTCTTCTCTCTCGCTCCTCAGCCTCTTCAATCACTCCCATCGTTTACCACACACACACACACACACACACACACACCCTCCTCCGTCCATTGATGCCTTTTTGTGTCCAGATAATTGTTGCTTTTCTGATCTAAGCGACACAGAGTGAATGGAGAGTAAATCCTACGCGTGTTTCCCTCGTCTCCGCGTGCCGACGAGACAGAGGCGTCACAGAAAAACAGAGAGTTTTGAAGATTCCTGAGGCGTCACGTGACTTTCTCCCTCTCAGGTGCTGCCGGAGGAAAACAAACAGGTGAAGTTTAAACTCTCTATTCCAAGTTTGAAGGAACTTTGAAATGTACGTGTACGTGTCGTGTCAACGCTCTGTGACGTGGGAGGGGCTTCACTCGGCACCTGCACCGACACCTTGTGTTTGCTTCTCGTCCGCAGTTTGATCGAAGTTTCTTCTTTGTCTGGTCTGATCTGGTCGTTCCCCTCAAGTGCAGCAGCACTTTGAAGTCGCCACATTCATGCCGCTCCTCCTCTCTTTTCTCCTCCAGCGTCTCCGTCCCCCCGCTCACGACCATAAGACCCTAATGATGTAAAGAGGCAGCGGAGGGAGGGGCTCCAAATTAGCCCGCCGTCTTTCTGTCTCATTGTGCGTAATGGCTCTCATTGTGGAGAGCTGTCAGGGCCACAAGTGATCCCTGAAGGAGGGGCCGGGGCCGGGGCCGCTCCTGCCGACGAGGGATGAAGGGGAGAGAAGTGGATCGGGAGAAGGAGCCGTGAGTGCTGAGACGTGAGAGGCAGAAAGGACAAAGTGTCCGGGAGCGACTCTCTCTCGGGTTCTTTAATCAAAACGAATCCCCCGAGGAATTCGGAGGGAGCTGGTTCTCTGTGAGCTGGAGGAGGGAGCGGAGTGGACGGAGAGGACGGACGAGAGGCTGTTCACAGACCAAGTCGTTAACATCTCCTCATTAATCAATTAACTCTTTTCACGGGGAAAGAAAAGACTCATTAACTCCTGGGTAAAGGGCCAGGGGACGTTGGTGAGGGGCAGGTGGTTACGTAACAAAAAGAAGAAAAAAGAGTTCTGTCTGGAAGAAAAAAATCATGGGGGAT
>NC_061521.1:25512500-25570000 GCF_022379125.1 Scophthalmus maximus | reverse complement strand
CCCAGGTGCCTCTTCCTCCTGTGGACACGACCGTATATAGATTGAAAATAATTCATGATCACAAAGTAGGAATGACGTCATCACGATGTCACTGTAAAGTCTAAAAAATGACGTCATACATTGAAGTAGTCGGTTTGCAACACTATCTACATCTTATCTAGAGAAACGATGCTTCTCCTGTCGGATTGTGCCACAGGTTCTTTTAAATAATGTCAATTGTTTTTTGCCACAGAACCTCTCAAAGTGAATAGTTAAGTCATCCAGTGTTTCATTTCCCCCCGACAGGAACTTGTGTCTGCAACGTCCATGTCGCTCCGTTTCCAAAGCACTCGTGTTTAATCTTTAGTGATAACACTTCGGCGTTCCCCCGCTCGTCGGCCGACTTTGTGTTTCCTTTCAGACGCTTCAGAGACGAAGTCATTCAGCGACAATCGCTCACTCGAAACCGCTCGGGGCCACAAAGCAGCTCCGCCGCCAATCAAAGCCTCTTAATGATCCCCATTCTCCCCACGCCGGATTGGATCCATGTGCAATTCTTCCCCGAAGCTTTTGGCACATTTGATGAGGAGATTAGAAAAGAAAGAAAGAAAAAAAGAAAATTGACAGAAGGAGAAGGAGAAGAGAGTCGTGTCGTTGCAGGGGCGTCCACAGATTTGGATTGTGTCGGCGGACAGAGGGCCGGGTGTGTGGTCGACGTCCTCAAGTGCCACTTCACCGTCGCACAGGAGCCGGCTCTGATCTCCTCACATCAAATCTCTTCTTCTCTGTGGACCCGCGACGTTTTTAAAGCCGAGAGACTTTGGTTCTGTGGACGCATGAGTCTGTATTATGTCACGTTGAAGGAATTCCACAAAGCTTTGGACATGGTGTCAGAAACTAATAACTGAGCTGCCTGGAGGGGATGAAGTACGACACAGAATCAGGGGCCACAGGGGGGGAAAAGAAGCCGGAGACTTTGAGGATAAAGTCATAAATATACGAGAAGAAAGTCAAAATATTTTGAGAGTAAAATCGTCCATTCACGAGAAAAAAGCCAAAATATTACGAGAATAATTTGAAATATTTTGAGGATAAAGTCGTAATTTTACGAGAATAATGTCGTAATATTATGAGAATAAAATCTTAAATTTATGGGAAGATGGTCGAAATATTCTGAGAATAAAGCCATAATTTTACGAAGAATAAAGTCAAAATATTTTGAAGATAAAGTCGTAAATCTACAAGAATAAAGTCATAATATTATGAGATTAAAGTTGTATATTTACAAGAATGAAGTCCAAATATTATGAGAATAAAGTCAACATTTTATGGGAATAAATTCTAAATATTACAAGAAAAAAAAAGTCTGAATATTATGAGAATAAAGTCAAAATTTTACGGGAATAAATTCTAAATATTACAAGAAAAAAAAAGTCAGAATATTATGAGATTAAAGTCGTAAATCTATGATGTTTATTTAGTGGAGGAATGTCAGAAGATCAGTCCCGTGTGTTAAAATGAGGAACGTGGAGAAACTTTGTGAAGCTTCGGTCGAGGTCAACGAGCAAAGAGTGTTTAATAAAAATGTAACATTGATGACATGACGTTAACGTTCCTGTCTGGTCGACACCACACCAGAGTAAGATGATGCCAGCGCTCACGAATTATGACTTTACTCTCATAATATTATGACTTAATTCTCGAAATCTCACTTTTGTTTGTTCCCTCGACGTGGCCCCTAAAACTCCGTCGTGATAAAGCACCGAACCACCATTTTTTCTTCTTCTTCTTCTTCTTCTTCCAGAATCATCATCCTTCCCATGACCCGGCCAGCGGCGCCAGGTCTTGACACCGCGGTGGGGTCAGATCGGTTGACCTCAATTTGCACTTCAGATTCGAGGCACAGTCAGAAACACAGAGTCCGTGTTCACAAAAGACAAGCGTCCGTTTGCAAATCCATTCAGCCAGAAACCAACGCGCTACAAAACTCTAGAGTTGAATTTTGTGATTCGAAAAAAATTCATAGATGATCTGAGACGATAAAACTGTTTCCTGTTTCTGGACGATAAAAACTAAAAACACAACTGTACTTCAAAAACAGTAATAAATAAGAAATACGTTTATTTATCCCAAAGACACAAACAGTAAAGTTAAAAAAGTATATATTTATTAAATTGAATAAACAATAGTTAAATTAGCTGACCAGACCAGTTTTTTTAAATTACAAATTTAATAAATGATCACCTCTTATTTTAAAATGTTCATTCGTCTTCATGAACCTAAACCAATCCTGTGGCCCGAAACATTTTATTTTAAGTTTTCTTCCTTTTATTTTTATAATAACTGAATACATGTTCACACTGATTCTTGAAGAAGCAGATTTCAGGAGGTGTAACGTTTGACCACACGAGGGCGCTCTGCTCATACTGATGGAAATAATTCTTCATCATATTCTCCAGTGACTCACTGTCACATTTACAGTTATGAAACCTGCAGGGATAATATCTGATCCCATAGTTCCTGATATTCACCTTTCAGATTTATCAAAATTTATTTGCCTTTTTGAATCGTTTTTTCTAATCAGAGATTTTTTTTATTGTACTTGAGGAAGTCTCTTTCATTTCTGTACAATGTTGTAATACTGTAGCACTATTACCTTACTTTTATTTAAATATGCAAATATATATTTTTCTTCTTTCTTATAATTCATTTGATTTCTTTCTCGTTTTTGTCTTCAGGAATCTGATCAGATACGAGAATTTTACGCCTGTTCACAGATTCTCGTCTCTGTTTCATTTGTCTGTGGATTCATTGATGATTAAATATATATATATATATATATATTTTTAAATATTGTTATATATATATATTTTTTAATTATCTATGAGTTTCTGCTGTATCTGTTCTCTCTCCTCGTGCTGTTTCCTGAGCAGCAGGTGATATTGATTTGAGTCGACTTGAATCCGCCTGAGGAAAAAATCTTGCAGATCGAAACGTGGCCTCGTATTAAATAATTTATCGGGAGCTTCCTGGTGCGCGGAACACTTTCACCTTTTAGTTCTGTTATCATTTATTAAAACCAGTGGGTAACAGACAAGTTACAAAAAAACCCAATAAGCATCCGTATATACGTCTATATAATATGTACAGTAATGTATCCGTGTGTCTCTCACTGCGTCTCTGCGTCGGCTGCAGTTCCTTGAATGACGCTTCGTATCGTCCGTTCGTCCTCCTGCAGCGCGGCGTCGTGAGGCTCGATCTTCAGAGCGGCTTGATAATCCTGAAGTCCTGAGAGAAAAACAAGTCGCACACCGATCGGCTGACGGCAGAGAGCAGAGACACACGCGCGCTGCAGCGAGTCTGTATAATAACTGTACCACATCAAACACACCTTCAGCGTAGAGCTGCAGCTGGCAGAACGCGGATCCTCGGCGGACGTGGGCTCGGGCTCTGGCGGCGGCGTTGGCGGCGACCGGTGGAGTCAACAGATCCAGAGCCTGCGGGGGGAAACGTGAGCAGCTGTGAAGAAGCTTTTCAAACTGTCGGCGTCATTCACATCTCTCTGACCTAATGACCTTCCTGATGTGGTGGTGGGATTTAAATGTAGGTAGTAAAGACCCCGACGAGCACAGTGACAGTCTTCATACGTTTGTGGTGGTGGTGGAGAACAGGCGGTTGTGAAGCGGACCTGAGAGGAATCCTCGATGGCCTTGTGAAGGTTCCTCAGCTTCAGGTGACACGCGGCCCGGTTGGAATACAGAGCCGGCGTCCGCCTGTTGAGCCTGATCGCCAGGTTGTAGGCGTTCACCGCGCTCAGGAAGTCGCCGGCCGCGAAACATTTACTGGAAGAGTCGAGTCGGTGATTCAGAGAAACAGACAAAACACCAACACTGTAAAAAACGTTTTGGGAGATTTCACTCACTCTCCTTTCCCCTTCAGCCAGTCGGGGTTCCTGTCCTCCTCCTTCAGGTCCTCCAGCTCGTCGACATCTGCGTTCACGGCACGTCTGGCCTCGGCTTGTTTTCTGAGCCACTGGTCGGTGAGAAAAGCAAAAAGTTGCAAACTCAGAATTGAAAAGTTTGAAGCGTTTGATGCATTGAAGCTTGAGATAACATTTCCTTCTTCTTCTCTGAGTGCAGCGGACCGTTTCTCTGCTTACAGACAAAGAAAACTACAGAATCTGTGCCAGGACCTTGATGGGGGATTAATAGATTCATCACGGGGGCCGATGCCACTTGGCCTCAGAATCTGTCCCGTCAGCTGAGAGGACGGTTCGAAGCCAAACTGTTTCCATCCAACAGAGTTTTCATCCTCCTGGGTTGATTCCCAGTGGTCAGTGTCGATCTTCTCAGAGTCCCACAGCAACGACACCTCGTGAGAACATCTCCCTCCACTCAAAAAAGGTCTGTCCTCTAACAGGAGGAGATTTCTGTGTTTCACTTCTCTGCAATTCGAAATTTAAACAAATCCTGTTCAAGATAGATTTGTTGGCATCAATGCCAGGACGGCAGGTGTGTCAGCTGGCAGTTAGCGTTAGCATTAGCAGTTAGCATCCACAAGAGGACGGCAGGTGTGTCAGCAAACAGTTAGCGTTAGCAGTTAGCATCCACGAGAGGACGACAGGTGTGTCAGCAGGCAGTTAGCGTTAGCCTGAACACCTAGCATCCACGAGAGGACGGCAGGTGTGTCAGCAGACAGTTAGCGTTAGCATTAGCATCCACGAGAGGGTGGCAGGTGTGTCAGCAGACAGTTAGCGTTAGCATTAGCATCCACGAGAGGACGGCAGGTGTCAGCAGACAGTTAGCATTAGCGTTAGCGTGAACAGTTAGCATCCACGAGAGGACAGCAGGTGTGTCAGCGGACAGTTAGCGTTAGCATTAGCAGTTGGGGAAAGTTTGGCTGAATCTCTCCGATGTTGCCTCTATCCATCTTGTTGCGCACATTCCTACACCGGCCAATCTAGTGCGAGCAGCTTTAGTGGGCAGGTCCTGCGTGTTTTGCATATCATGAATATTCATATTCTCTGAATACTTCAGTGAGGGAGAGAGAGTGGATGGTTTCAGACACATTTCAGAGTTTTTTAAAAACTTTTTTTCTCGTAAACAATGTTAAATATAGTATTAGACATAGCAGGTTATTTTTATATGCTTTAAAACGTGACTGGAGGGGTCTTTAAATTCTAGGGTAGGGTTAGTGCTAGCCCTAGTCCAACAACGAGAAAACTAACGACGACGCACCTCTTCCTCCTCTGGCACTCTGGACTCCCTGAGGGCCGTCGGGAAAACTCTCGGGGTGAACGTGACTGGAATGTTCCCGGTGCGTCTCGGAGCGGGAAGGTCCGCTTGGTTCTTCTTGCTGTTCGCTTCGCTGCCTCGTTGATCTGAACACAAGGAATGTGTTTATGTTTATTACCAGAAACAGGAAATTTGAGCACACGGGAAACTACAAACCTCGTGGGACATTGGTTCCATCCGAACCGACATTTCCTCTCTTCTCCGTCACGACTTTAATTTTGCTCTGATTGTCCTTCCGGCGGCGGAGTCGAACTTCGTCTTCCTCCTCTGCCTTTTGTTTCTGTCTGAGCTGCCACGCCTCCAGCTCGGCCGTGGTTCTCTCTCGCTCGGCGTCCTTCGTCCTCTGGATGTTCTCTCTTTCCTCCTGTTCGAGCTGAGATTGAGCAAAACAAAACCACACATATAACGTCCTTCTAGATTTCAGAATTCAATTCGATGAGCAGACTATGAGTCACCGAGTACGTTACCTTCATCATTGTCTCCAGGGCGTATTTTTTCTCCGCCTGCCGTTTCTCGGCCTTGGATCTGGACTCGGACGAAAGCTTTTCCTGATATTTCAACAGGGCTCTTTCTCTGATCTCCTTCTTTTTATCTTTATCGCCTGAAAGCACAGTAATACAGAAGTCATCATAAAACATGGACTTCCTCAGTCACCCATTCATCGTCACATTGACATGGTAAAATAAAAAACAAAAAGGAAGATGACTGGGCTCAGTGTTCAGTGAAAATGTCCACGTGATCCACTGGACGCTCTCACTTGTTGTTATCATCAGATGCTTCCAAACGTTGTTGCTTCTCTTCGTCAGACTGACGACTGCGACTCCGTTCCCGACCTTCGCCGAGCTTCTTTCATCGTCGACGGGTTCGAGCAGGAAGGCCTCGAACAGGTATGGAGGATAATGCACCTGCGCGGAAAAGACAAGGGAAAACTTTTTATTCTCCATTTATCCTTTTCATCTTCTTCTACCGGGGCTGCACGGAGGTGTAGTCGTTAGCACTTTCGCCTCACAGCAAGAAGGTTCTGGGTTCGAGTCCCGGTTCAAACCAACCAGGGCCTTTCTGTGTGCAGTTTGCATGTTCTCCCCGTGTATGCGTGGGTTCTCTCCAGGTTCTCCGTCTTCCTCCCACAGTCCAGAGACATGCAGAATGGGGTCAGATTCATTGGAGACTCTAGATTGACCGTAGGTGTGAATGTGAGAGTGAATGGTTGTTTGTCTCTGTATGTGGCCCTGTGATAGGCTGGAGACCTGTCCAGGGTGAACTCTCGCCCAATGTCCCCCCCGCCCCCCATTGACCCTTAATGGATAAAGCGGTAGACGATGGATGGATGGATGAATCTTCTGGTTTACCTTGATGTATTCGTCCGTCGAGAGGACGTCCACTGCTCCAGCTCTGGCTCCCTTCAGAGGAACGTGGATGTAAACCGTCGTGTCCGTCTGAGTCCACGAGTAGTCGGTCACCAGCAGCGGCATCGTTCTGGCGTCTTGTTGCTATGGCGACCAGAGAGGTAATGCGCTGCCTTCGAGGTTGTCGGAGAAAATCTGAAATTAAGAGATTTGCGACCAATACGAACACAAATCACTCAGAGGGATTCAGAAATACTGCTTCACCAGAAACTGGGATTCTGAGAGGATTCACTTCCTGTTATGTGCGATGACATCACAGGTCACGGGAGAGTGTGTGTGCCTTTGATCATTGCATCAACGGGGATGACATCAATATGTTATTCTCCCAAAAATGTTCATCCCATTTTTTTTTCTCCTTCCATATTTTTAAACCTATAACTTCATTCTAACATCAAAAAGTTTCAGCTCAATTAGTACTATCCGGCTCGTATTCAACTTTTTCATAACTGTCATACTTTCCGAAATATTCAAGTTTTGCTTTTTTGCGATGTTTGCTCCATTGAACTGAATGGACAGAATGTTTGAAATATTTTAATTCTAATCTGAATTCTATGATGACGATGTGTCATATATATGGCATTTTCAAGGGCTTTTAATTTTGAAGTTCCACAACAGAATGTCCTGAAAGTGTCCGAGTGACACTGGGAGTTGGTCTACTGACAGACTGAAGTGGAACTGGTCTGTGGAAACAGGAAGTTGCCTTTTAATTCTAATCTGAATTTAATGTTGACAATAACAATAATATATATTATATATATATATATAATAGAATCGAATAGAAGCCTTTTATTGTCATTAGCACATGTAAAACTGTACAATGAAATGTTTAAAACTTTTCCCACACATAGCAAACATACGTCACTTAAAAAAACCAGTAAGTAAAAAAAGAACACGTATAAAATTATATCAATAGAGGTATATGAATAAAATGTCTCTGTTGACTGAGCATAAAAGTGCAGATAGAATTTAAATGGTGGTTGTGCAAGTAATGATTGTCCATAATTGCACATTTCCCAGATTGCACATGTAAGATGTAAAATAATAAATAAATAAAAAGTGTGATGTGGAATTTCAAAATTAAGCCCTCAAATAAATGTCATATATATGTGACATTTTCATTTCTAAATTAAAGCCCTCAAAAAAATGTCACACACATATATATATATATATATATGAATGAATAAATAAATAAATATATATATTCACATCTTTATTTCCGACTCTCAGTTGTGTCCATAGCTTCATATCTATAGATTTAAAAAAAAAATGTTACTCTGTATTTCTATAAATTTGAGGAACGTTTATTTTTATTGTGAAATCACTTATTACAGCTGTTTACCGTAATACCTAGTATACACACGCAACTCAAAACAACGTCTGCGGTGAGTGAGTCCTCTCACTTCGACTCTCATTCGTTCTTCGGAGCCACAACTTTAAATAATATTCAAATAAAAATGATAAATAAATCTCCCAAAGAGAGAGACTAGTTCCGGGGAGACACGACTCAGCCATTGCAAATGGTGGCGCAATGCAAAGTACGTTAACTGTATTATAACTTTACTTAACTTGGAACTCACGGACATTAAAACATTAACGCACCTTGTTGTCCTTTGTCGCTGCTTCCGCCTCAATCCTTTAGTTTTTTACCTGTAAAAGAACTCTCTTTATTTTAAACTCATCTTTACGTCCATGTTTCACTGTGTTGAGCTAGGCTACATGTAGCTAGCGTTGGCATAGCAACCCCAAGCTCGCAGAGAGAGAGACGCACCGGAAACCTGTCAGCCAATAAGACGCGAGTGTTTTCCACACGTGATCCATGTTACTCCCTCTCTGATTGCTTCTTTCCTCCGTTGCGTTCAATGAACACACAAAATTACAGCACTACCGACTTCTTTAGTGACTCAGAACTATTCGGGGCTAAAGAAAGAAGACTCGAATGCCCAGACTCCATCTTGTATTATGGCAAATGTAGTTGAGTAAAAAGTAGATTACTCGCTCAAAAAAATCTACTCGATTAGGAGTAAAGAGTACAGTTTTTAAAAAAGGAATTTGAAAGGACTCGTTCCTTAAAAAAACGACCTTTTTATTCATGTACATTAACACGTCACAACTCACCTCTGCCTTCCACTGCGGCTGCGCACACGCAACCTGACAGGATTTATTTTTCCAAACAATTTTTCATGTTTCTCATCATTCATACTTTAGCTAAAAACTTCATTCGAACTTTCAAAATGGTCCACATCATTCACACATGGAGTTTAATTCAACGTTGAAATCAAATTCATACTAATTGGACATTTCCCACTTTTCCCAACACTTCATATTCCTTCAGTTTCTTCATCCCAATTCAAGTCAGCGATCTAGTTCAGCAGCAGCATTGACTCCTTTCTAATTATTAAGTGTGAATGCTGAGGCAAATTATTCTGGGTGCTTTCTTGGCCCATGTTCCATCCTTCCACCAAGTTTAGTAGAAATCTGTTCTGTAGTTTTAACGTATTCCTGCTGGCAAACAAACAAACAAACAGGCGGAAACAGAACCCTCTTGGCGGAGGTAATAAAGAAATAAAAAAATAGGATTACGTGTAATTTGAATTACGTAAGATTATGACAAAAAATAAGTAGTTAAAATCAGACCAGATTATATTTGGTAATGTGTAATTACATTATACTTACATTGTCAAGGATAACTTAATTTTAAAATTGCAATAAACATAACCAATGCTAGGTTTTGTAAATGCTGAATATGCTAAATTAATTTTATTTGCATCGAAAATGTTTTCGATGTTTAAAGAGATAAAAGAGTCAATTTAGGTTTAGGTTTTCAGGTAGGTATCGATAGGTAGGTAGGTAGGTATCGATAGGTAGGTAGGTAGGTAGGTATTGGTAGGTAGGTATTGGTAGGTAGATCAGTCAGTCTCACAACAGACAACAAAATGTCAAAAAATATAAGAAGCGAGTGCACGGAGAGTAATTTCAGTCTTATATCCTTAACAACTGACCAAGTGTCATTTTTCCAAAAATCCCTCGATCACAGACTCTGCACAGTCAATAAACTCTTTCATGTTTTGTCCCTTTGACCTGACAATCAAAGTCACCAGTAATTTCATCAAAATAAAACGGAGATAAACACAAGGCCAACGATAGCACCAGAATAGCCAAGGTGATATTTTATAGACTTAATGTTGTAACATCTCTTTATTCTTCGCTCGTTTACTGGATTCTTCTCCAGCGAATTCTTTATCTGTAACTTATATCACTCTGGAGTTTGGGACATGTTGTTCACGGATAGACTTTAAACATCACGGTCTGTCTCCGAGGCCTCTTTGAATCATGTGGGATCAATCTTTAACCATTGTGCTTTACAGCACGTGGCAGCTGGCAAAAGGATTTTCATCACTGTCATTGTCAGCTGTCAAGGTGGAGGCGTTAGTAAATCTTTGACTGAATGAATGGGATGATGACATCTACAGGGAGTCAACCTGAATTTATGGAAAATGCTTCTCAACAAACGTGATGAGACTTTTTGGGTCTTGTTGTTGGGTCTTGTTTGGGGCTTTGATTGGTTTGCAATTGAGACGAAATTAATTCAAATCTTCATAGTGTGCAAGCACAAATAATCTTATTTCTAATATGCACAATAAGTTTGTCTGATACAGAAGAAAACATATAAAATATATAAATGAGACTGGAACTATTTTTCTATAACTGAAGAAATAAGACTAAGCAAAAAAACTGTAGCTAAAATATAAAAATACAAACTGAAATTTATAATACTTTTTCATTTATATATATTGTGAGTTATATGGTTGTCTTCAG
Source organism: Scophthalmus maximus (assembly GCF_022379125.1). Taxonomy (NCBI): domain Eukaryota; kingdom Metazoa; phylum Chordata; class Actinopteri; order Pleuronectiformes; family Scophthalmidae; genus Scophthalmus; species Scophthalmus maximus. The sequence goes on along the minus strand of NC_061521.1, from coordinate 25,559,505 downwards.
TTATTATTTTTTATTTAACATTTATATTGTAATCCTTGTTACCTGGTAAAAATAAGCACAACACTGTTTTAAATTGAGGCTTGAGCTTTTTTATAATTTATCTTATTTGATTTGTTGTAAATCCAAAATATGTATTTGGCGGATATGTCCGTGACCATGGTATGAAACCGCATGATCGTTCTGTATTTTAATAGATCATGTTCAAAAAGTGGAAAATCCAGATCTGTGCATTTTTCGCTGAAAAATTTACGAAAATGTTAAAAAAAATGCCCCATGTTGCACTTTTATAGATAAAGATCTGCATCCGCACCAGAATTTTACCACCAAGTTTCGTTTGAAATGGTTTTTGCGTAACATTACTGACAAACAATCCAACAAACGGACGCAGGTGTGAGGATGATATTATCTGATGACCTGATGAACGCAGGGCAAACTGTCACGTTTGCTCGCAGATAATTCCCCATGTGTTCGGAACCTGTTGTTGAACAACACGATGATGAGCGAATTCTGTGAGTCGGTATCAGTGTAATAAAAGACGAGGACAAGCAGACTCGGGTGAACCTTTAAACTGTTATTGAATCATCTTAAATTCTTTCTGTTATATTCTATTATTTTTTTATAAGAAAGTCAAAGAGTTTGACAACAGGCTGAGATTGTCATACGTTACGTCCAACATCATCCACTGTCCGTTGCAGTAAAAGTAGGAAACAACATTTTAAAAGTTTCGCACTGTGATTCCATCCGAGAGGAAACGCAGAGGGTTAATGTAGCGATAGAGAGCTGCAGCGAGCAGAGGGGTTAAAGTGCTCCAAATGTATTTCCTCTGTCATAACTTCTTTCCCTCGTAACGACTGTGCTATATAGCTGTGCCGCCATAAAACCTGTGTCCGTGAAGTGGCGGGATTACAGTAAAACTGCCCCTCTGTTAAAATGTAACCACAGAACACAACACAAGGTAAATGACCCGAAGGTCACGTGGAGAATCAGAAGCAGCCACATTATTGTTATCATTTGCTTTGTAAGGAATATGGATTAATAAAAAAAATCATGCAATGCACTATTTCAATATTCACTTCTTCAGTAGATACAGATTCATGAAGTCATTTCACTGGGATGAGAATTTAGAGCTTATAAATTCAAAGGAAACATTAATGACATTGTACATTGTACATTTTACATTGATGATACAAAACATTAAAACGGAGGAAACTGGTTTTACTGTTGTGGCCGATTTTTGTATTTCTGATAGATTACAGTAACCATCTGTTGCACCAGCTGGTCATAAGTTTGATTAGAGCATAAAGTCACCATGTGTTTCACATTTTTGCGATAGGCAGCTGCACCTTCACCTAACGATGCCTCAGATATTCGGAATATTTTTGACATTGTGATTTTCTTTGTTAAACCATTGTATTTGTAATCTGTTTAGCCAACAGAACCAAAGAGTTACAGTTGCACTTAGTTATATTTAATGCAAAAACCTTTCCACCATCTTGACAGAATAATTTTTTATCAGCAAAACAATAAAAAAAAATTATATGAATCCATCTATCTATGGATCTGTGGATCTATGAATCTATTTACAGTTTCTATCTATCTATTCATCTAACTCAAGGCAAGAAAGCGAATGACTGAGATTCAATTCAATTCAATTTTATTGCCCCAAATCACAACAAACTTTACCTCTAAGCACTTTACATAGTGAGGTTGAAACCTCGCAATATTATAAAGAAACGGTTTGAAAGTTGTGTCATGTGTGGGGTCTAATTTACACGAGCATCCCATCAAAGGTTACAAAGGTTCACATATCAAATATATCAGTGGCAAAATGCAGAAAATCAAGTGTATTCTGGATTAAAATGTAAGATCTTCTACATTCAGTTAAACATTCATTGTTCACCTCTTTCTGTGAAAGAGCCATTGTTCTCTCCACCAGGTGACAGGGTATTTGCAACCTGTTAATGTATCACATGTCTCAGTGAATGGGAGGGAAGATGCTGCCCGTGCTTACATATAAAGTTCCACCTTCCACCCGTGCATGCCCTCAGTGTAGGACTCTGATACAAGCAGACAACATGGGGAAAGGTTTCTACATCAGCAAAGCTGTTGGGGTAGTGGCCATCATCGCGGGTGCAGGGGCGCTGGCGACTATCATTGCCCTGTCCGTTGTCTACTCACAGGAAAAGGCTAAAAACAACGACAATGAAGTCTCACCAACGGATGGAGGAGGATCGACGCCCAAACCCCCCGTTACGACGCCTGCACCATCCAACGAACCCTGGGACAAGTACCGACTTCCCAAGAGTCTGGTGCCGAACCACTATAACGTCACCCTGTGGCCGCGGCTGACTCCAGATGAGACAACTGGACTCTACATCTTCACTGGTAAGCCTTTGTGATCATCTGGAGCCAGTTGGGTTTCTTTTGTGCAAAGTTTTAAATTCATCTGGTACCTGAGGTCTGAATCTATCGTCCATGGTCAGCAAGAATTAAAACCTACAGGAGTTGTTTCTTTTGTTTTTAGCCAAGAAAAAATTGATGGAGATAAAGTTTGTGAGGAGGTTAATGAGTAACAGCTTTAAGAAGGTATAAACCAGACATTTAGAGGAATGTGGATCATGTTGTGTCCTAACTCTTGAACCTGACTCGCTAATTGGAGTATTATTGTCTAAGATAAAGTTTCTTACTTTCTTTGCAAATATACACACTTGTGAAAGGACCATGCCCCACTAGATGCTAGTTTTAAAAGGACAACACAACATAGCAGAATTCACATTAAGCTTGACTGTTCTCGATCAACTACATTTTGCGGTCTATTGAGCAAAGAAACTCTTCTCACCTGAAGTCTCATTTCTCATTTTGGTATATTTGGTGCAGTAAACCCCATTAACAGTACATCCCCCAAAAAACCTTCTTTTAAATTTTCTTCTCAGACATTGGCTCTTATTTACACTTACTAATACTACTCAATGAATATAATATTATTTTCATATTCTTGTTGTCCTAGGAAAAAACGAATTTCAGAAATCACTGTTATCAGTTTAAATGGTGACTGCATAAGAAGTACGGGAATAATCTCAACTGATGAAGGAAACTTTTCTGAAAAATAAAAAATCCCCAAATTTGAAGATACATAATTTGCCCTGGATAGAAATGACAGACACCTTTATTGGGATTTGATGCATACAATATTTTAGACAGGAGAGGTCAGCGATTACCAACCAAGAGGTTGCATATTTGTGCTGCGCAAAATCTATTTACTTCCCCAGACACATTTCGAATGTTTGCCATTTCCCCCTGTGAATTTTATTACTTCCTCAGGACGTGAAGTCTTTCCCAAGTAGAACAAAGAAAATTTACTGACATGTTCTGAAGGTTTCACACTGTTTCTTTTGAATGGGTCACTAGGCTCAAAGATTGGTGACACCTCATCAAGGTGACAAAGAACGATATAGATCATTAAGTGCATTGGGTTTGGTCGCATCAGTGAAGTTTTTTCATGCTGTTTCAGGTGAGTCCAGTGTGGAGTTTCGGTGTGCTGAGGATACTAACCTGATTCTTATCCATTCCAACAAACTGAACTACACCAAACTTGAGAATGGCCAATATGCGATGCTCACCGCCGTCAGTAAGGCCGACGCTCCCTCCATCAAGTCTTCCTGGCTCCAGTCTGTGACTCAGTACCTGGTCCTCCAGCTGAATGGTAATCTTATGAAGGACCACACGTACCACCTCTCCACTCGTTTCACTGGAGAGCTGGCTGACGACCTGGGAGGCTTCTACAGGAGCGAGTACATGGAGAATAATGTTAAAAAGTAAGTGAGCTCAATGTGTCGGAAAAGTGAATCTGGACAGTTTCAAAACTCGCAGTAGCAATTAGCAACAAGACATTTTCCAAATGAGTTAGGAGTGCTAGCTGTGCTAGCTTTAGCACAACTCAAAAAGACAACTTCAACTAATCTAAAACTGTCTTATTCACACATTCTGTCGTGTTAGCTGTCAAGGTCGTCACCACCTCACCTGGATTTTGTTTAGGTGCATCGTATGTTCACTTTGAGATGCCACATGCGGCAACTTTGCTTAACAGTTGGTGGTAGAGAAAATGGCCTCAGTACCGAGCTTGGACTGGTCCTAGAATGAGCAATTTTGTCAATATTTCTTTTTTTATAACAAGACACAATTACTGGATGTGACAGTTTTGGAGTCTTTGGAGGAATTCTTGATAGAGCTAGGCTAGAGGTGTAACCCCTACTTCCAGTTTTTGTGCTTATCCAGGCTAAAGAAATCAAAGATTTATTTGTCTACTTCCTGCCAGGGTTGTTGCTACGACTCAGATGCAGCCGACCGATGCCAGGAAGGCTTTCCCCTGTTTTGACGAGCCGGCTATGAAAGCCGTTTTCCATATCACGCTGATCCACGACCGTGGAACTGTAGCGTTGTCCAACGGCGAGCAAAAAGGTCAGTGGCACTACAGCGACGTTTGGACAGGATCAGTCCCAAATCTAGTTGAATGTATGAGGGAGACAGTAAAATCAAATAAGAACATTAATTCCAACCATTTTTTCTTAACAGAATCAAGCAACGTCATCATTGAGGGCAAGGATGTGCAGCAGACATCGTTTGAGCCAACTGAGAAAATGTCCACCTACCTGCTGGCATTCATCGTCAGCGAATTCTCCTTCATCAACAACACCATTGACGACGTCTTGGTAACTGACACATTGTCCCTCTCTCATGAATGTATTTTGTATTTACAGAAGACTCAGCAGTATAGGTTATGCCATGGTGTCTTTTTTATTACACTATTAAGAGCAAGAAATATTACAAATTTAAAACCATGAAGGTTCACTGGTTTATGATGTTAATGATACTCTCATTCATAATGAGACCTTGTGATGTGTTTTATTGTTCATTTAGATCCGTATCTTTGCCCGGACACCTGCTATCACTGCTGGCCAAGGACAATATGCCCTCAACAAAACTGGACCCATCCTTAAGTTCTTTGAGAATTATTACAATTCCAGCTACCCCCTGCCCAAATCTGGTAAGTCTACAAGTTCGGTTTTAAAGACAGAAGTCTGCTAGTTGTCCTGACAGTAGATCCCAATTCAATTAGCTACAATTTTCAAGCATTTGAAAGGATTTTTGTAAAATGTAAGTAAAGGTTTAAGAGGCTTGCACTAATTGCCTGATATAGCATGTTGGGTTTTTGGGGGGTCAAAGATGCTTGTATCTTTCAGTTTTGGAAACATCCTCAAAAACCTAATTTGTTTGTTGTTACAAGCGTGTTTAAGAGACTCTAGAGGTAAATCAACCCTGAATGATCTCTTTCCCCATGCAGATCAGATCGCTCTGCCAGACTTCAATGCTGGAGCCATGGAGAACTGGGGTCTAATCACATACAGAGAGACGGCGCTGCTCTACGATGAGGCGTTCTCCTCCAACTCCAACAAGGAGAGGATTGCTACCATCATCTCTCACGAGCTGGCTCACATGGTTCGGTTATAATGCTAGGAACTCTTATCCTTTCACAGTGTGGTCTGGTCCAGTTGTCACTCTGGCGGGATATTGTAATAAACTCTTGAAACAGAAGTAAACAATACTTGGATGCTTTTGGCTTCAAGTCGAAAACTATTTAATCAAAGTTTCCATCGGAATATCCAGTCCAAGTCAGTTCTTCAGTCCCGCTGCTCATGTCTTATTTACTTTTAATTGTCTTAGCATGACACTGACAGTTTTTCTCTCTCTTTGCTGTCCTTAAAGTGGTTTGGTAATCTGGTGACACTGAGGTGGTGGAACGACTTGTGGCTGAATGAAGGCTTTGCGTCTTACGTTGAGTACCTGGGAGCAGACGAAGCTGAACCCACCTGGAATATAGTAAGGACTTCCCTCTCACCTCATGCCCTCAGTAATTTAATAAGTCAAATCTAAACAGTCTAATGTTGGTGGCTGGTGATGGCGACCAGCGGAGTTTTGAGCATGCCGTCTGATTTGTCCCTCAACAGAAAGACCTCATCGTGCTCAACGACATCCACAGAGTGTTTGCCGTCGATGCCCTGACCTCCTCTCACCCTCTGTCCTCTAAAGAAGAGGACATCCAGAGACCAGAGCAGATCAGTGAGCTGTTTGATGCCATCTCATACAGCAAGGTGACTTCACACTCTCAAACACGCAAGATATCACATTGACATACATAATTGCCAAAATCACTGAATCTCTGAAAACGTTTAAAATGAGTTTGTCCGTCCTCAGGGAGCATCAGTCCTGAGAATGTTGTCGGATTTCCTAACTGAAGAAGTCTTCAAAATGGGACTCAGGGTAAGTACCTCATTGAAGCACGCAATATGTGCCTCATGCTTGACAAATCTTGACAGAAAAGGCTTCTTCCAACTTTCGAAGTTGGAAAAACCAACTTAAATTCAGATTTTTCTAGTTTAAATGGATTGCACCATTCTTATCAAGTCCTCTAATGAGCAGAAACAACTTTCCTTGCAAAGCAAAAAATAACATTTCTTTGTTTTCTCTGCCCACTCTACAGACCTACCTGGCAGAATTTGCGTTCGGGAACGCAGTCTACACCGACCTGTGGAAGCATTTGCAAATGGCACGTTCTCTTCCATACATTTGAAAATTTAGCTGATGTTTTACTCGGGAGCATATCCAGCGCATCATTCGAACCAGCTTACATATTTGCTGTTTGCTTCCACAACAGGCTGCTACTGCTAATGGCACTTGGTTGCCTGCAAGTGTCAATGACATCATGAACACCTGGGTGCTGCAGATGGGCTTTCCAGTGGTTACCATAGATACCAACGCTGGGACTATATCCCAGCGACACTTTCTCCTGGATCCAGACTCTGAAGTCACAACTCCATCTCTCTTCAAGTATGTTCACCATCTTTATTTATTGTCCATCACTGAAAGTCATTCTTTTCCTTTGTGATACGACTGATGGTACCATTTGTGGCTACTTCTGCTCATGCTACTACACTACTTTTACCACTGTTATTACAAAAAATAAATAATGCAGCATAATACAACCGATAAACCATCACTTTTATAGTTCATAAAAGGCTAAATAAAAATATTAAACAACAAAAACTAAACTGGATATAGATTTTATAATGCAATGTATTTGTTTACCCGACAGTTACGAATGGATTGTTCCAATCAAGTGGATGAAGACTGAAGTTGTCCAGGAACCTTATTGGCTGAATGGTACAAAAGGTATGATATGACAGACACAAGCAACAACATAGTGATATCGACCCGACTTCACTTTCTTACAGTTGTAATTGGAGACAAATAATTTTTCGATAACAGATGTGACCTGATGGTCGAATGGTTAGGACACAGACAACATAGGCACAGTTGCCCTTAGCAGCGGAGTCTGCTGTTCGACTCCTGTCCGCCGACGTCATGTTCTACATTTCCTGTCGTTCTTCACTATAACTATCAAAAAAGGAATAGAAGCACAAAAAATACTTACACACGATTAAGCCATCTTTAAAAAAATACAGGAAATTATCCCCAGAAGACAAAAAATAATTAAACACACATAAAATCAATTAAGTATCTTATATTTCCTCGACCTTGCACATGACAATACTGTCTAACGCCGACATCCCTGTCGTCTGCAGTCACAAATGAGGCAATGAAGGCAACAGGAAATGACTGGGTGCTGGCCAACCTCGATGTTGTGGGTTACTACAGAGTCAACTATGACGACGCCAACTGGGACAAACTGCTTAATGTTCTGAGCACCAATCATAAGGTAAGACACTTACCTCTGGCAATTTGAAATAATGCTTGACCTTTGCCTTCCTATGAACATGCCTCTTGATCTGAGTTGTTTTAAAAAGTCGTAACATTGGTCTTGTTTTTCCAGCTCATTCAAGTGATCAACAGAGCTCAGTTGGTGGATGATGCCTTCAACCTGGCCAGGTAAATTCAGCTAATGCAACCTCATGTTGTGACCTACAGATGACGACAGTGCTGAAGACAACGATAAAATAAATACTTGCGACATCCTGTACAACGAACTAAAACAATGATAATCTTAGTCAAGTATTACAATCACACCAGTTTGACTCATTATGTTTTGTAAATCTACAAAGATATAGAACTATGTTGCCAACGTATTAAAGGGTAGAACTGAAAACACGAAAAAATAAACTATGAATGAATGGTTAATATAAAACTTATTCCGATATCGCGTTAATCCTCACATATTTGTAACCCCAAAGAGCAAAGATCATCCCGACAGTCCGGGCCCTCAGCACGACCAAATACCTGAACGTAGAGAGAGAATATATGCCCTGGGACTCGGTCCTGGGCAACCTGGACTTCTTCTACCTCATGTTTGACCGCAGCGAGGTTTATGGTCCCATGCAGGTGAGCTTCCTTTAGGCCAAACTTGACAGCATAAAAGAAGAAAGAAGCAAAACCAACTGAGTTGCTTTATTGATCCTGATCTTAATGGAATTATCACATTTCCTTAACTTTGGTTTTCAGGATTATCTGAGGAAACAAGTCACACCTCTGTTTAATCACTACAAGACGATGACTGGCAACTGGGAAACGGTGCCTACTGGACACATGGACCAGTGAGTACTCATCAATATGCCGGCATCTAAGTGTTAATCTTAATATACAGTTTATTTGTCTTAGGTTGTATGTGTTAAAACGCAAAGTCCAATAGCAGTATGGGTACATTTTACCATTTGCCTCCCACTTTTCCATGTCTTGGTCCCGTTGCCCCCAATGCCTCTTGAGATTAAAATGATTCTTGACCGCTTTCCTTCCCAACCTTCACCCCGAACGCCTGCTCTTGCTCTATGTAACTTTGGTGAATGTGTACGAAGTTTGAAGTATAACTGACTGATGGTCGCAGCCCAAACTGCCTGAATCAGGCCCAGCAAGTTCAAGAGTAATGCCGAAGTGTTGATCAATTGAAAAGACTCAGAGACTAAGCTTATCGAGCTTATCTCCAGTATTCAGTGATGAAACCTTTAAAATATGAAGAATTCTAAACAGAGTTTGGCGTATGTGTTACAGCGGCAGCTCTTCCGGTTTTGGAAGCTCAACAGAGCTCAACACATTAATAGACTGGGCTGTTAACATATTTTAAAGAAGGTGTTACCTAACAGAGAGAGGTTAGTCTCGATGCTGGCCAGTGGTTTTCTTTTCAGTCTTAACAAGAATACTTAACTTGACCTATTGCAGTTACTCTATTTTACTGCTCTGTCATCTCTATTGCTCACAAGACTCCTGTTTATTACTGTGGTGGATGGTGCATTTTACAAGCCAACCATAGAAAAGTTGTTGATCTTGCTGGAAAGTGTAGGTCTACCTGTAAACATCCCTCAATTCTCCCTCCAGAGAACTGCACAAACACCCCTGTTTTACCCTCTCCTTCCTCCTTCCTTAGTTCCTATCCATGCTGGTTTTCACGGTGTCCTCCTTCCTATTAAAGCTCCTCCTTCCCATTTCTCCTTCCTCCAGGTACAACCAGGTGAACGCCATCAGCCTGGCCTGTCGGACGGGCCTTGAGGAATGCCAAAATCTGGTCAAGACATGGTTCGCTGAATGGATGAACACCAACAACAACCCGTGAGTTCACAGACATCATCCCAACGTACAGGTATTATTTCCATCTGCATTGTCGTTGGTCCACTGGACTTTAAAGATGTCGTCTCTCCTCAGGATCCACCCCAACCTCCGTTCCACTGTGTACTGCAACGCCATCGCAGCAGGGGGCGCTAAAGAGTGGGAGTTCGCCTGGTCTGAGTTCAGGAACGCCAGCATCGCTAGTGAAGCCGAGAAACTCCGCTCGGCCCTGTCCTGCACAAAGCAGCCCTGGCTGCTCAACAGGTCTGTTCACAGACATCTAGATCACGACACATAACTGACCAACTACTCACCCAATACACATTGACATATAAATATCTTTACCCCCTCAGGTACCTGGAGTACACCCTGGATCCAAAACTGATCCGAAAGCAGGATGCCACCTCCACTATTGTCTACGTTGCAAACAACGTGATCGGTCAGTCTCTGGCGTGGGACTTTGTCAGGGATCGATGGTCGTACATCTTCAATCAGTGAGTACAGCGCGATACTTTTACACTTGCTAACATCACTGCATTCCGAGCAAATGTGAGAAAAGTCACATGACAATTCAAATAGATGTAAAAGATTGTTATGAAGGCAGAGTCATGGTGTGTTAGGTAACGCATATCTGAACTGAAGCATGGTCATATTTTAAAAGATGCATCTTTACACTCCATTTTATAGACTTGTTTTATTGTCACTGAGAGCTTTTGTTGACTACCTCAAAGTCAAACTGTCTCCGATGACCTTTGGTCGCGACTCCTCGTAAACCGAAGCGTAGCGATGATGAGTGCAGTTTCAGTACAGCTGATTTAAGCCGGTGGTGAACACGGAAATTCATCTTATTCAAATGTAGTAATACTAGTATTAGTGCCTCTTTATTTTGATTGTACACACGACATGATATATGTGTCGCTGACGGACTGACGTCCAGTCTCAGACAGCTGCTCCTGTAGCTACATGATCGGTTCCTTTATTTATTATTAAAAAAAAATGCAGATGTAAATGCTTTATCAGAATAACCATTAAAGTCATTTAGCTTCTTTGAGGATTTCCTGACTGGTTTTTATTTTCTCTCACAGGTACGGCGGTGGATCGTTCTCCTTCTCCAACCTCATCAACGGAGTCACCAAACGCTTTTCCACTGACTTTGAGCTTAAACAGGTTTGACATTCCATAACTTTTCACGCTTTAACATCAAAAATTGTGTTTTTTATTACTAGCTTGATAATCTGCCCTTAAGATAACAGTGACATACTGCGACGATGACCTCAGATGAGGTTGTTTTCTGCTGCCCTCCAACAATGCGCCAAAATATACCTGACCACACTTGATTTTAAGACCAAGGTGCTCAGATGGGTGAGGGTTAGAAAATGTCAACAGAGCCGAGAGGAGATGTCTGTGATGTCTGTCATGTCTGTGATGATGATTCCACAATGTCTGTGAACCAAATGTGTAAAACTAGTAATGACAAATTCACGTCTCAGTACAGTGTCTGACATGGCGAGTGTAATCTGTAACAACGACTGGTGTCGTCATGAGTTCATTACCCAGTGGGAGCATTTCGTCGACGTCACATCCCTCATCCCCGTGTTGTTATCTGTCGCTGCCTGACGTCAAACTTCTGCATCGCCAGTTCCCTCCGACAGGACGCTCATTTTTACGTTTTGCTTGTCGTCACAGCTGAGGCAGTTCAAGGCGGATAACGCGGAGGTGGGTTTCGGCTCCGGCACGCTGGCAGTGGATCAGTCCATCGAGAGAACCATCGCCAACATGAAGTGGATCGCAGAGAACAGGCAGAATGTTCTGAAGTGGTTCGGCGACGAAGCGAAGCCATGATGAAGCTGCGTCCTCGCCCGACATTTACATTACCGTTTTTCTTTCCCCATCAAAGTTAATCTTGTTTGGAAGAAAAGGAGCTTTTGCACAATGTGAAGTTAAACTGGGGAAAAGCAGTAGAATTACATCAAAGTGGAAATGTAATTATGAACTCAGTTTTGATATTTAAAGTAGGAGAGAAGATTTTGGGCAACAATGTGTTAGTGTTTTGTTTGTTTTGTACTCTTTGAGATCACCTTTCTGAATAGAATCTATTTACATATCCCTGAAACGACAAAATTATATGTTAGTGAATATGAAAAAGAGATTTATTATTTTGTACATTCAAAGCCTTTTCTTCAAAGTTGCAGATTTTTCTGATATTTTTTTTACTAAAATCTGAGTATCGTCCTTGTAAAGTTGTGTTAACAATAATCGGCTTCCTCTTTGGCCTTTTGTTCATATCAGATGGGAAAAAAACATCACGATGAACACATTTTGGTTTTCATTGTATTTAATATTGACTTCTTCAGGTCGCAATGCTGTTTTTATTCTGTGACTTCAACGCTGGATGTTTAAGATATTTCTTGTCACAATAATAAAATAACCTTTGATAAAACTGGATGGTTATTGAAGACATTCCTTCATTTAATGTTCTGAAAAATTTGGAAGAACTTCATTTTTTCTTTTGATGATGGCAGCTGACTGTTAAAGCTGCTGTCGGTAGGATTGAGAGAAGTGTGGACAATGACCCCTGCTCCCTCCCCCTCCCTCTTTGCTCCTCCCCTCTCTCTCTGCTCCCTCCCCCTCCCTCTCTATATGCTCCTCCCCCTCCCTCTCTGCTCCTCCCCCTCCCTCTCTTCTCCCTCCCCCTCCCCCTCGGCTCCTCCTCCTCCCTCTCTGCTCCTCCCCCTCCCTCTCTTCTCCCTCCCCCTCCCCCTCGGCTCCTCCTCCTCCCTCTCTGCTCCTCCCCCTCCCTCTCTTCTCCCTCCCCCTCCCTCTCGGCTCCTCCCCCTCCCTCTCTGCTCCCTCCCCATCCTTTCTCTATGCTCCTCCGCCTCCCTCTCTGCTCCTCCCCCTCCCTCTCTCCTCCCTCTCCGCTCCCTCTCGGCTCCTCCCCCTCCCTCCCCCTGCTCTTCGGTCCCTCCTCCCAGCCCTCCCTGCCTGTGCACGCTACCGTGGCAACCGAAGCCAGGCAAGGTACGTAACATGACGTTGACTTGACTTAACAGGATGTTTTTAGTTATCGTTGCCTCACGTTATTATCTGTGACTGATTGTGAAAACAACATTGTCAGTGTTTTTGAACGTAGTTGACCGTAAATCAGTTTATATTAGCTTGTTTACATACCTAGTGTTAGCTAGCACGTTAGCTAGCACGTTAGCTACTGCAGTGTTACATGGTAGGTCTGTACATGAACAGCTTTATCTTCACATACATAATTTGCTGCTTTGCAAGATGACTGATGCTTTTCAATCTATATTTTATAACATTATTAGAGCTTTGAGACTGGTACACTGGACTCTGATGAGGAAGTGGACACGGCTGCTTCGACGAGCAGTCGAGCGAGGAGAAGAGGGAGTCGCCTACGAGACGCACCGGGCAGCGCGAGACGGGCCAGAGGTCGTGGGAGACGGGGCAGAGGTCGGCGTGTCGGCCCGACATCCGAGGACCTGGGAGCCGAAGACACAGCTGATCTTCATGTGATGAGCCAGTTGGTCCCTGCGCTTGCATTGGTTTCCTCCCAAGATGGTTTAGCTTCAGACTGTGCTCTATGTAAATACTGTGCTGTGCAATATATTTTTTTCATTTCATTTATTTATTTCAAAGTTATATTTTAATATTTATGCAACCTCAGTATTTGCTTTGCAATAAAGTCTATTTTGAAAGTGATTGGTTTCTCATTGCGTAAATATACAACAATGTGAAGATTACTTACTACTGTCAATATACCTTTTGAATCAATTCAAGGCATTACAAATATATTAATTTGGGGTAATCAGATTCACTGGTTCAGTAGTACCGACGGTGTTTTCAAACTAACTCCGCTTCTGCTGCGATCTCCTTGTTGTGAAGACGTGAGTTTGGTCGTGACCGAGCGAGTGAGGCTGTGCACCGCACTGCAGCGCTGCCCAGCTCGTACCCGGATGATTGACAGAGTGGAGACACGCCCCCTGGCTGTGATTGGAGATTTTTGCTCGGGCGCGGTGGATTCTGGCAAATGGCATTAAAGGCAGTAGGGGGAGCTGACCCAGAGTCTGTCACAGACGATCTGTCTCACATATAACTACCAGCATATAGCGACAGTTTCAGCAAATATGAAAAAAAGGTATTTTTGCAAATTCTACCGACAGCAGCTTTAATGAACATCATTTTTTTTTTAAAGTCGACATTAAAGACATTAGTTTGTTAGGGAATTGATAGACAGGAATAATAAAGTAAATAATAAGCGTAACTTTTCCCCTGTTCTCTCAATAAATTCGTAACATTTTCCAATTTGAGTCCATAAGCTCAACATCAACAGTAAAATATACAGTAAAATAAAAGAAAACCAAACATCCGCACCTTAGATTACTGATTACTACTGATTCCTAAAACGGTTATGGTGCAAATGGTAAGCGTCTTGCCCAAGGACACTTCGGCACGCTGACTGGGGGAATGAGGAATCAAACTACGGAAACTTGTGCTCAGTGGACGACCCGCTCTGCACCCTTAAAGCCACGGCCGGGCCACAATGTGAAATACACAAAAACACTTTAAAAAAAATATTTTTGTCTCCAGGATATTGTTGTGCACCACACACACACGTGATGTTACAGAATCTGATAGCAGTCGGTTGTGCGGCACTACAGGTTTGACCTTTGAACACCGTGAGAGAAAGACAATAAAACTTTTATTTCCTTCACATGTGAACTGTCGTCAGCAGCAGCAGCAGTCAGGCTTTTATAACCAATGAATTATTGTTGCAGATAATGGTAGTGCGTCTTTGCCAATGGGGGGTGGGGGGTGTGGGGGGGGGGGGCAGGTATTTACCTGCCACTAAAGGGCAAAGACGTATTTTTAGTCGGCAGCTGGTGGATTTCCTCTCACTGACTCGCACCTCGGATCTGTGCCGGAGGGAATCTGTGGGCTGCGGTACGTTCGTCGGGGGGCCATCATGGGGAAGAGCTGCAGAGTCAGCAAGTTGTGCGTTCTGTGCGTGGTCTTAGCCCTGGTCTCCGTGGCAACCATTGTCACGTTGTGGACTGTTGCCCTGACGGGAGGGGAGGACGGCGATGACGTCACAGCGCCGTGGGACAGGTAGGTCAAGACCCCCCCCCAAAAGAAAAAAGAAAAAAAAAAGTCGGGCACTTCTGTTTCCTTGGGCGTCGTCTAATTTTCTGCGAGTCGTATGTAAAAGTGCAGATAGATATGAGGAGTAAATCTGGATCAATAATCTTATCTTTAATCCTGGTTGATCTGATATCAGCTGAACTCGCTCAACCTCGGCTTCACTCGAGGCTTCTTGTCGTCAGCGACAGTTTCTCAAATTGTGAGAACTTTAACACACGTTTAACTGAACAGAAAAGTGACACAAATGTCAAATTCCAAATTTCACAAGTGATTCAATTCACATCACCTCACCGTAAGTCAACAAAAAGGAAGTCTCTTAAAGTTTAATGGCAGTCAGGTGTCAGTTTATTACATCTCTCTATTTTAGTGTTTTATTATTTCATGTTATCATTTTATCATTATCCCTTTATCTGCCTTCAGCGTTTCCTCATTGCATATTTTTATGACAGAGCGTTTCTTCACTTCCTGTTATCATTGTTTTGACTGACAGATTGATTTATTGATATTGGATCCACTAACTGAACCTGATGCATTGAAATCAAAACTCCCGAACTTAGACTGTATCACGTGTATGAAAAACTTAACATGGCAGGAATTAAACACGACAAAAATACTGAATAGGATTTTCACAGTGTTATTTGCTGTGTGGCTACGGAAGAGCATTAGTGCCAGAAATAAGGAAAAAAATGTCGAAATGTTCAATATAAAGTTGAAATAATACTTTGAGAAGAAAAGACGAAATGTGGAGATTAAAGTTGAAATAGTCCTTAACGTCCTGTTGTGGTCCCAGTTCAGCTTTCACACATCCGCGTTAACAAATGTTAGCAAAGCTACGCTAGCTTCGATAACCGCACGTCTCTCATAATTCACTAACACTTGTTTGCAACTGAACGTTATCGTGTCAGGACACACATTGACGTTCATGTGCAAACACCCGTTGTCAAAGCATCGTTTCTTCAAGATTCAGCCTGTCATAATAATAATATCGCAACTTTCCAACTTGGTTAGCGGCTAGCGTTAGCAGCTAGCAAACTGGCTAACAAAACTCCAACATGGGGTTGTTTTGTTGCTGCTAAAAAGAGCTTCCGGGTCATAATTCATATTCTCAATCAACCGCAATCAACCCAGCCACCATCTACTAGCTACTGTAGATGCTATCTTAGATCGTGCTGTTTGTTTGAATCTCGTCGTAACTATTTAGTTATTGAACTCATAGATCATAAGCCGCGAGAACACCGGTTACACTGGACCTGGCAAAAATGTCAATCACACATTTCAACTTTATTCAAATGCAAGATGACATTTTTTTTTCTTCTTCTGCCTCAGACCCTAATCCTCTTCCGTAGCCTGGCTGTAGGTCGCCCGATGACCGTGATGACAATCCCTCTGTGATGAAATCATAATGTGATCTGCTTCTTCTCATCTGCTCCACATCACTCTGACTTTAGGTGTAAGGTTTAATAAACACTGTGAATATTTCCCTTCTTTCGCTGACGTCTGTGTTTGTTTGTTCCGCTCAGCCATCGTCTCCCTGACGATTTGGTCGCCGACCATTACAATGTCACCCTGTGGCCTCGTCTGACCCGCGACCCCAACATCGGCCTCTACGTGTTCACAGGTGATAAACACTTATCAGCACTTTACTCTCCTGCTGTCACTTCTCTCAGTCTCAGTCTCTTTTTTTCTCTTTCAAATATAATGTTATACTTTCATTTTAAGTGACGTATTTCTTTGTTTGACTCTAACACATCTGGTCTCACGTCGCCATCTTGTGCTTGTAAATAAATTCTTTATGTTTATATTAATTTAGAAAAGGACAACAATGCACATTAATTAACACGAGCAGTTCAACACTACAAGATTAAAAAGAAGACAATATGCAGATTGTTAGCTGTATCTTTTCAACTGTCCAGATTAGGTTGTTTATCACCAATGATTCTATACGTCTACATGTATTTATTTTTGTGGTTTTACGCTTTCATTTATGTTTATTTCTTGATCTATTTATTTATACATTTATTTCTGGATATCAACTTTACCACATATTTATAAAAGTGTCAGAATGTAAATTCAAAACGACATCTTCTTCTTTTACCTTCTTGTTTTTTTTAGAAAAGATGAATCATTTTGACTTGTCTGATCATTTCTGTTTTTCCGTGCATCCGTCAGGAAAATCCACGGTGGAGTTCGAATGTGTGAAAGAAACAGATCTGATCCTGATCCACTCCAACAAACTTAACTACACCACGCTGAGCAACACTCACACCGCCGGTGTCATCACCTCAGGTACCGACACACACACACACACACACACAAACAGAGAACCGGCATCTCTTCAATATTAGCAAATGTATATAAATTCAATAATTTATTTTGTAGTTAAATATTATTTACCAATTCTAACATGCTTATGTCGTGGACATAATTAGATTATAATATTAACAAATAGATTCCACATTGTTAAAGAACAAGACATACATTGTTTTGTATTTTCACTGTTGGACGGATTGAAGTTTTTAAGTAAATATATTAAATTTTTTAATTATATATTGAAGCGTTACTCCTATTCTGTGTGTTAAATTCAATATTTAAGCATCTTGTTAATATATAGAAACATGTCTGACTGTTTTTAAAACAGAAACAAAATTCAAAAGGTAAAATTTCCAAATTTTCACAAATTTCACCACAAAAAAACAGTTCAATTTTGATTTCATATCACGCAAAAGTAAATTATTTTTGCAAGAACAAACTTTTCACAGCAGTTGATGTTTATTTTTGTGTTTATATCATATTATGTGATGAATACACCGAAAAACATATATGTCAGTAAAATTGTCTTTTTAATTGAACACTGGTGAATTGATATAAAGTAAAAATGCTCATTGCTCAAGTTATACCTCTGGTGATCGCATTAGTAATTCTTAAAATGTTCAGCCAAACTCTTGTAATGTCTTTGTAAAATTATTTTTTTTAAACTCTATTTCTCGTCCAGGTGGCGGAGGCTCCGCCCCCGGCGTGAAGTCGTCCTGGCTGCAGCCGCAGACTCAGTATCTCGTCATCCAGCTGAACAGCAGATTAACCGTGGGACAGAAGTATCAGCTGTACACTGAGTTCACCGGAGAACTGGCCGATGACTTGGCCGGTTTTTACAGGAGCGAATATGAAGAAGATGGAGTCCGAAAGTAAGTTATCCGTATCTATAATTACGTTATAATTTTTTGGTGAGAAGATCGGAAATCGGTGAATTTGAGTTTACTCTGACCGACTGTCGCAGGATCGTCGCCACCTCTCAGATGCATCCGACTCACGCCAGGAAAACCTTCCCTTGTTTCGACGAGCCAGCGATGAAAGCTGTTTTCTACATGACACTCATTCACCCCCGCGGAACTGTGGCCCTGTCCAATGGCATGGACAGAGGTCAGTGAAGGCAACACGTATCAAAACCACAGACTGTAATTTTAAAAAATGGACGTAAAAGTCCAGAAAAGTACCTGAAGCCTGTATTCTTTGTAATGACCAGCAGAGGGCGACTCTATGAGAAAACTACTCTACTTCTCACTTGATTCATAACGTCAGTAAACATTTTTCCTGAAGAGTTTATGGTTCAATCTCTAGTTTCAAGTCTTCTTCAATACATGATGTTTATTTTGTAGATTACGATCCAATTTAGTAAAATAGATGAAAAGCACGTTATGCATTGGGGTATTGGTACCGTGTGATTGACAGTTATAGTGCCGTCCAATGGGTGCAGTTCGCAGGTGTAGGCGTGTGTGTAGTGTCCTCAAGCTCTCAGTCAGGCCACACCCCCCACTCCTCCGAATGTGGTCACTGTGGCAACTTGGTTTAGCACAACATGCAAAAACTCGAGGCTCCGAAAAGGCAGCTCACAAACCGAGGGGTGACGTCATCGTCAGTGAGATTGAAAATCCCATTAGTTTGTCTGATTAACTGTGTGATTTTTTAATTTAAATTTTTAGAAATTGTTAACACCACGATTGATGGAGTCGCTGTGACACAAACTGAGTTTGAGCCGACCAGTAGGATGTCCAGCTACCTGCTGGCCATCATCATCTGTGACTACACTTACGTCAGTGCCACACAAGGAGACATTCTGGTAAATGTCTGCGACGAGACTGATCTTCAGTTGGGTGTTTGTGTGTATTCCTGTTTTTTTTTACACTTCACTCACAGATTACGATTCTGCCGTTGTGTCCTCAGGTCCGTATCTGGGCTCGCAGGACGGCCATCGACCAGGGACAAGGGAACTACGCCCTCAACGTGACTGGACCTGTGCTGAACTTCCTCCAGTCGTACTATAACATCTCCTACCCTCTGTGCAAGTCCGGTGAGTGACTTGTGTCGACACGATTACACTGGATGTCGGACAAGAAAAACTTTCAGAGGAAGTAGTTCAACACATTAACAGTCGTGTCGGATGAAACCTTCTCTCTGCACTGACAGATCAAATCGCTCTGCCGGACTTCTACTTTGGGGCGATGGAGAACTGGGGTTTGGTGACGTACAGAGAGACCAGGCTTCTCTACGACCCCTCGACCTCCTCCAACAGAAACAAAGAGTCAACTGCCACCATCATCGCTCATGAACTCGCACACATGGTGAACTGTTTCTCCATCTTGTACTTGATTGATTGATTCACTAATTGATGAGTCAATTCAATGTGATGTTTCGGTGCAGTGGTTTGGGAACCTGGTGACTCTGCGCTGGTGGAACGAGGTCTGGCTGAACGAGGGATTCGCGACGTATGTGTCTTACCTGGGAGCCGATCACGCTGAGCCTTCGTGGAACGTGGTGAGATGACAACGGTCCACATACATTTGGACGCTTGACAACAACTTATCTCATGGTTGTGAAATCATCTTGATGTGTTTCTGTCCGTCTGTCCGTTTGCTCCAGAAAGACCTGATAATACTCAACGACGTCCACAGAGTGTTTGCAGTCGATGCCCTGACGTCCTCTCATCCTCTGTCCTCTGAAGAAGACAGTATCGTCCTTCCAGACCAGATCATTGAGCAGTTTGATGTCATCTCTTACAGCAAGGTACACAGATGTCAGTGAGGTCTTATGATAAGAGCCATAAAACTAGAATGGTATTCAGTAGAGCGCATAACTCCACCAAGACCCAACAATTCACTCATAAAACCACATTTAAATACATTAGATCCACATTTTAATTTGGATCTGCACCAAATTGCACACACTATATATCATACATATCGGTACTGTAATGACGTGCCACACCAAATGTGAAGCAAATTTTTGGGTTGCGTTACATGCACTTGCAATGTTTAAGGATTGAAAATTCCAGGATCTAGGAGAAAATGTTATGGATTCTTTCCTTGACCCATGTCGCATCCTTCAACCAAGTAGGTTTTGCGTTCACCCATCAAATGACAGACTGACCAACCAACAAACCAACCAACCAACCAACCAACCAACCAACCAATTAACCTACCACCGACCGACCAACCAACCCAACCAACCAACAAACCAACCAACCAACAGACCGACCAACAAACCCAACCAACCAACCAACCAACCGACTGACCAACAAACCCAACCAACCGACCGACCAACAAACCAACCAACCAACTGACCAACAAACCAACCAATAAACCAACCAACCGACCGACCAACTGACCAACAAACCAACCAATCAACCAACCAAACGATCAACCGATCAACCAACTAATTTAACAACCAAACAACCAAAAGCAAAAACATGAGATCATTGGCAGGAGAACTAAATGTGTGTCACAACGGAAACACTATATATAATATATATTTTATAATAACTATTGACCTTCTAAGATTCTGTTAATATCTACCTTATGAATCTGACAGTGTTACATCACCCCATCAAATGTGATTGAGCAGCGTTTCCGTTGAAGTCATCAGTCATGTGACTGCTCTTAGTCAGTCAAACCCAAAACTTAACACACCAAATGATCTTTGAAATGTCTCTATCGTTGGACGTCTGTCATGCTTCTTTGTGTTGGTCTGTGCCTCCTCAGGGTGCAGCAGTGTTGCGGATGCTGTCTGATTTTCTCTCCGAGTCGGTCTTCGTCCAGGGACTCAACGTACGTTTGTCTACATTTCTGTCGCTTCATCACATAATGTATATAATGATATGTGCTGCACATACCCAGAAAAAACAACAACAATGAAATGAATTTCCCCTGTCTGTCCTTCCTTCTGTCTCCAGACATACCTCAATCAATTTGCCTACAGTAACACTGTAGGAGATGACTTGTGGTGCCATCTACAAATGGTAAGATGGACGATTTCCTCATTTTATTTTCAAAAATGTTATTAGAAGTTTATGGCTTTTGTTTGACATTTTACTGTACTACAGTGTGATGTGTTATGTCATATACTGCAGCCAGCCACCAGGGGGAGATCCAACTGATTTGTCTTCACTTTTAGGAGGTGTCATGTCGTCCATGTTTATTTACGGTCTATGGGTTCACGTCAGCAAAACTGCAAAAAAAAAGAAATGTCATCCACACTTTGTATGATCTGAGTTAGTTCGTTGTTTTCAACGTAGTTATGATTTGCACTGTGTAATAAAAATGCACTATACGCACACTTTATGCGTTGATGATGTTTGACTCTCATATATGCTTTCTACAACCTCTTGTCAACAGGCGGTTAAAGCCAATAATGTTTCGCTTCCCCGTCCGGTTTACGACATCATGAACCGCTGGGTGCTCCAGATGGGCTTCCCTGTGGTTACCATAGATACCACCACAGGGCAGGTATCCCAGAAACACTTTCTGCTTGACGCAGAGTTCAACGTCACAGTCGAGTCGCCCTACAAGTACGCAACACCGGAGCAATTCATTATAAAATGTCTGCAGGCATTAGTCTTTAAACTTTAAGCAGTGTTGGAAAACAGGAGATTGGATATATGTTTCAAATAACTCATCTTCTCTTTGCTTCCTTCCACTGTAACTTTCCTCTATCAGGAATAATAAAAGTTCCCTTATGCTGCCTCCTGCAGGTATGAGTGGCTGATTCCAGTTCGGTGGATGAAGGCCGGTGAGGTCCAGGGAGATATCTGGTGGCTGATGGAGAAGGAAGGTGTGTCACGTGTAATGCCGATGAATGAATTGTGCAAAACGAATGAAACTATTAGCTCTTCACTGTTTTACGCCTTTTTTTCCCGTCTACCAGCTGCAAACTTTGAGATGAGGACTGGGGGTTCGTGGGTTCTGGCCAACGTCAACGTAACTGGGTTTTACCGGGTCAACTATGACCTCGGTAACTGGGAGCGACTCCTCGCTCAGCTTCAGTCAGAGCACCAGGTACACAGCCGAGGTGTTTCAGCTTTTGACTTTCTGGACTTCCTCAGGTTTAGCTTTCTGTTTCAATGTTTGGAGTATTGTATAGTAAATGTTTGTATTTTAAATCCTGTATTTCAGGTTATACCCGTGATCAACAGAGCCCAGCTGGTGGACGACGCTTTCAATCTGGCCAGGTTTGTCTTTTGGGTTATCAGACATCTTTTGCACTGTTTAAAAAATCTAAGTTCATGGTCTAACGTTCATGGTGCAAATGCATTTAGGGACGTGTCCAAATGTACTTTAACTAGTGTATTGGTGGATAAAAAGGTCCCAGCACCAGTTGTATGGTTCCACTGGTTTGTTCTCTGTCTCTTAATTAATCACGGGCGTGTTTTGGTGCATATCATTCAACAAACCAAACCACTACCATTTCCTTTAAAGACCAGGTGCACTTGAATCTTTGTGGATATTAAGACCCACTGATGGGCGGCGGTGATGTGGCCCAAGATCTTGGACCAACATTGCCACCGTTGGCCTAAAAGTGCTGTTCATCACCCGAACTTTGAAAATATAACAAATAATTTAAAAAAACACATACCTCCATTGTAATTAGGGCGACGTTTTCATCTCTTCTCCCTGCAGGGCTCGTCTGGTCTCCACGACTCTCGCTCTGAGGACGACCTCCTACCTGTTGGTGGAGACGGAGTACATCCCCTGGCAGTCCGCTCTGGACAATCTGCACTATTACTACCTCATGCTGGACCGTACCGACGTCTACCAGCCTATGCAGGTGCCCTTCGTTATGTGTCGCGTTTGCAATCGTAGGATTTTAAGTACCTCGAAGCAAATGTATGGATCTTGGAATTAGCTCACTTGTTGCAGTATGTTCAAGTACACAACCTTAGTGTCGACAGATAAACCGGCTTACTTTACTCGTCTCTGTTTGACATTTCCAGGACTACGTCAAGAAACTGGTGACCCCTCTCTTCCTGCATTTTAAGAATGTGACATCAAACTGGACCCGAGTTCCTGACAGACTCACTGACCAGTCAGTAAACTTATCTAAATCCACAGTCTAAAACACAACACAAATATATATATATATTTATTTAATAATAATTTTTGTATTAATGGTGCAATAGAAATGAATTTAACCTGATGGTTTGACCACAGATATGATTGGTCGCACTGTGCTGGAGAAATTACATTTGGTACACACTTTGCATATGTTTGAGCACATTCACTTAGTCATTTGCTAAACATATTCAAACACAGTTGCGCCACCATGTGGCCAGTTGTAAGGGAATCACAGCCATAACTCTTCAATCCTGTTGTAACCAAATTTGGGTGATATATGTTCATGTCGTGAAATGTGCTCTGCAGAAGTCGCCGAATCTCCAGAAAACGCAGACGCTACTTCGTAAATGTTAGCAGGCTAACATGCAAAACTAAGGGGCGCCATAGTCGCAGAATTTAGGTTATAGCTGACAGACATCTTGCGAGACGCACTGCGGTAAATATAGAACATACTCAGACAGAGGCGGAGTGTTACTATGGTGATTCGGAGAGAGATAAATACTGTAACACCCACAGAGACCGGAGATAGGCAGGTTTTTGGGACGCCATGCACTGACCACTTGTTGATCCTTATCACAAAACCTGAAATCTTCTAAAATCTGAGCTCCTTATAATAAATACGTCTGCTTAAGATATCCAGCGTCAACTCTGTCAATGTTCCATTACAAGCGTGGTAGAATAATTATACCTGAGGCTTGTCATCACAATCTTTACGGGGAATGACTTAACCGTGGTTTCTGTGTTAATACAACAAACAGAGAAACGTCATCATGGTCTAACGCGTTTGTCGCCTCCTGCAGGTACAACCAGGTGAACGCCATCTCTATGGCCTGCAGCACGGGAGTGACCGAATGCCAGAACTTGACCACCGCGTGGTTCAAACAGTGGATGGAGAACCCCCAAAACAACCTGTTGGTCCATTTTATTTATCCATCGATTATTGATTTTTTGTTTTTTAATGGGGACATATCATGCTCATTTTCAGGTTCATTTTTTGGGGTCATGGAGCTACAGGAGAATGTTTAACTGCTTTAATGCCCATGAAACTCATTAGTCTTCTCATATTGTACATTTCTAGCCTCTATTATGCATTTTATTTATAGTAAATGAATTGGAAATATAATTTCATATTCACACACATTCAGTTGAGAAAGTAAAAACCCACATGTGAACTTTACATAATTGCATTCTACATATTATGCCCGTTTGCTGAATTATAGAAACAAGTAATTTCGCATTTTCCCTCATTGCAAAATACCAACATCACGCAGGGTTACCTGACTGGAACACCATTGTGACTACAGAACAGTAAAGACTGCAGTGATTCACTTCTCAGAATCTCTGTATTATAACGGTTAACCGCAGCTCTCTCTCGTCAGGATCGATCCCAACCTGCGCTCGGCGGTCTACTGCAGCGCCGTGGCGGCCGGCGACGAGGCCGAGTGGGAGTTCGGCTGGTCGCAGTTCGAGAAGGCTACGGTGGCCAGCGAGGCCAGTAAACTCATGTCGGCGCTGGCCTGCACCGCCAATGAACGACTGCTGAAACGGTGAGTTCCCCTCTTCCCGACGTCGTGGTTTGATGAACACGTCAGGGGAATTCTTGTCCAATTGAAAGTCTCCACCTGGTTGAGTGATTGACACGCGGAGCTCAGTATAACCTTCATTTTGAAAGCGATGCAGCCGTCACGTCTCTCTCTTCTCTTCTCACAGGTATCTGTCTTACACCTTAAACCCCGAGAGGATCCGTAAGCAGGACGCCACGTCCGTCATCACAGCTGTCGCCAGCAACAGAGCGGGACAGAGTCTGGCGTGGGCCTTTGTCCGGCAGCAGTGGGAATACATGTTCACTCAGTGAGTAGTCCTCCGGGGGTCAGGCGACACGATGTCCGCCCCCGGTTACTGCTCCGGCAGACGCAGGTCGACGGACAATCAACCATTTTATTTATCGTCACGTATGTAGTTTCCCATATCGGACGACAACCAACGTCTGTAACATGTCTGATGGAAACAGAGAAAACATCTTCGTCTTTTAACACGGGAGAATGAGATTGTGACAATCAACGTTGGTTTGCTTTTTTCTGTGGCCTGTTTTTTCCCCTTAACATTTGTGATATTTTAAAAACATTTTTCCCATAACCCACACACACAGACATTTTTTAAGTTTATCAA
The DNA here is from genome assembly GCF_022379125.1 of Scophthalmus maximus. NCBI lineage: Eukaryota > Metazoa > Chordata > Actinopteri > Pleuronectiformes > Scophthalmidae > Scophthalmus > Scophthalmus maximus. The sequence continues at coordinate 25,534,192 of NC_061521.1, read as the reverse complement.
AGATTATATTGCCAAGAAATATCAACTTTTACACCTTAAATTCGTTTTTTGTAATTTTCTGGCGGCGACTGGTGGTAAAGTTGCAAACCGCAACCAGCGACCGACAGGGGACACTTTACGGTGGCGCACCGCCGATTCCATTTCCTGTTTCCATCACGTCTGAAAATTCAACGTGAACGCGACGTGTTCTGGAACCGTTTAGTTCAACAACCGTGTTGAACACGACGTAGGAACACGGAGACTCACACGGAGGTCGGTCCACCTCATGGAACTATATCTAACTCTTATATGAACACAGAGTTATGGACAATATGTTCAATTTCTCTGAATAAGTTCTTCCAAATATTACACACTGTAGCTTTTTTTTTTTTTACGCGTAGCAGAGATTACGTATATTGGCGGGAAATGTAAACATGTATTTCCATCTCCTGCTCTCCCAGAGTTAAAGGGTGTGAACCTGCGAAGGCGATGTGTCTTATTCTGTCCATTTTCTCTCTCCAGATACGGCGTGGGCTCCTTCTCCTTCGCCTCTATGATCAACGGAGTCACCGCCAGATTCTCTACAGCCGCGGAACTGGAGCAGGTGAGCGGCCTCTCGGCGATTCCGCCGGGTTGATAAACGTGAAGACTCCTCGTCTGAGCTGTTTCCCCTCGTCTCCCCCGTCCGCCAGCTGCAGCAGTTCGTGGAGGAGCAGAACGGTGCGGCCGGCTTCGGCTCGGCGTCGCTGGCCGTGGATCAGGCCGTGGAGAGGACGGGGGCCAACATCGCCTGGCTGCAGCAGAACAAACAGGAGGTGGGGGACTGGTTCAACGGCCAGACGGGACCTCAGACACACTGAACACAGACGAGAGCTGGGACTCGTCTCCCCTCAAACAAATGTTCTCCTGAACAATGACAAGTAAATCAACTGGTACAGCTTATAAGATTTATATATATATATATATATATATATATATATATATATATATATATATATATATGCAGATGTTATGTTAATGGGTGATATTTAGTTTGCAGGACCCAAGGAGCAGATGTGACACAGAGCAGAAAGAATATTCAATAATAAAGAGACTTACAGTTTGTTGGAGGGTTGACAGGCGGAGAGGCGGCGACGACCAGGAACCAGGAAGAACGAGCAAAGAGAGTTGCGTGACGTCGCTCTGAGGGAGACGCCAGCTCGTCCTGGAGGATGCTTCGGTCGCGCGGTGCCGCTAGAGATGCGCGAGCGTATGTTTGTGTAATGATTTCAATCCTGACAAAGGCACATTTTTGTAGTGATTTTTAATAAATAGCAGAAAGCCATAACAAGCCAACCCACATCTTATCGGTCTGATTTGTCACGGCCACGGACAGAAATGAATCAAACAATGAAGCGTTTGAGTTTTTGTTCACGGAGGGATGAAAAGAAAGATAAAAATTAAAACATTCAAACCTAGAAATAAAACAACAATAGTCTCGTCTTTTAGCTGCTTTACGGTAACGTGACGTCAGACACAGAATAAACAAAGACGCAACTATTCATGAAGCCATTTCCAACACGACACATCGAACAGAGACAAACGAACGTTATACGATCGACACGCGAGCAGATTTCATTTGGATGATTTTGCAAGTAGTGGATTATTTTGACTTAAAAAGAAGAAAAAAACTTCTATTAAAGGCATTTTGTTTTACATCATACTCAGGAAAAAAGATTATTCAGAACCCAAAAAAATCACACATTTCTCATTGAAATCATGGCGATTCAATTCATATCGATCTTTTCATCTAGCTGAAGGATTGTCAACAGATAACTTGTATCGAGGATGGATTTTCTTACTTGATGAGGAAAATGAGTGAAGCCGCAGGAGTCGGAGACGGAGACGAAGACGAAGACGCACTGATGATGATGATGAACCGTCGATCGTACTCATGCAGGACGACGTACGGCACAAGAGACGAACTGTTGGACTTTAACATACAAATAAGTCGTACCTCCGCAGCATTCACTGATATCAAGCTTCTCTATTAGTTTTGATGCAAAGAGACGTTCAACAGCAAATGGCCTGGAAAAAAAGGAAATCATGCGCCATCTACTGGTAATGATTAGAATGACAGACGAGGTTAATGCTCAGATACTCTCAGTTCAACCTACGGAGGCCAGACAGTGTCTATAAGCTAAGTTATGATTTGTCTTTCTGCAGAAATCAGTAAATATTAGATGAAGTTCTGAAATATGTCCTCGGGTGCATTTTTCTTTGTCGGCAGGATTAAACACACACAAAAAATAAAACCGATTGCCCAGGGGGCGGGGCATGACCCAAGGTGAACCCATGACATTTTTTTTACACACTGTAGCTTGAACTTAGCGACATTGAGCATTAGCGTTGGCGGAGGAATGTTCCCTCCGAGTGCAATTCTACTTACAAATTTGACTCTCAAGAAAAGAGTCAAAATTTTAACTTCGGGGGATTCGACAACTTCAACGAGACGCTTTCACAATTTCAGCACAGACACACACACACACACACACACACAGAAAACACATGTCCCCATCATTCATGCATCAACTGGTACAAAGACGAGAAGCAAAGAATATGACAACCAGTTAGATGCGAGTGTGATTCAAGCTTCAAGTTGGATTTACGCAAAAATAACCTGTTGGTGTGAATCAGTCGCACTTTATAACACTGACACATGAACAACTAGACCTCTAAACTCAAAGTGGAACGGCGACGCCCCCTCCTCCTCCTCCTCCTCCTCCTGTCCTCTGTAGAACATGTACCAAAAAAAAAAAAAGTACAAATGTTGCACATGAAGTAAAGACAGAACTTGGCATTTTACATGGAACAGGCGTGTGAGGTGTCTGCAGAGCGAAGTCACGAGAAATCCAACGTCAACGTCCTCACTGGAGGATTTTCTCCCGCGTGTCCGGCAGCTTGAGCGCCACGAGGCCGCCGCACGTCAGCGCGGCGAAGGACAGCAGGATGGGCACGGCCTTGGTGACGCCCACGAAGCTGGCGAAGATGGAGCTGCCGAGCACCGCGGCCAGCTTGCACAGAGCGTTCAGCACGCCGAACGCCGTGGCCCTGCGAGACAAGAGGCAAATAGACAGTAGACGACATATTCATTTCCACGTGCCACATGAGCAGTCTGAACTCAGCTCGCGGCGGGTACAGCCAACGGCGTTGTACCTTTTGGAGGCCGGGTACAGCTCCACGGTCATCACCTCGATGCCGTTCCACGCGGCCGCGCTGACGCCAAAGAACAGACACTGCAGGGCGATGATCGCCGCTTGGCTGAAGCTCAGGAACAGGAAGAAGGTGCAGCCGGCGGAGATGAGCATGGAGCCGCCTGCGGAGGAAACACAATCCTCACTGTGGGTTGTTTTTTATTAACTGGCAACACGACAAAATATGATTTTTTTTATCCATTATTCTACGACGGAGTTAGGTTCATATTGAGAGAGGAAAAATTTACATACTTTGAGAATTGAGTCGTAATTTTACGAGAATAAAGTCAAAATATTTTGAAAATAAAGTAGTAAATTCACGAGAAAGAAGTCAAAATATTTTGAGAATAAAGTCAGAATATTTTGAGAATAAAGTCGGAATATTTTGTGAATAAAGTCTGAATATTTTGAGGGTAAAGTTGTAAATTTACGAGAAAGAAGATGACATTTTTTGAGAATAAAATTGTAATATTTTGAGAATAAAGTTGTAATATTTTGAGAATAAAGTTGTAATATTTTGAGAATAAAGTTGTAATATTTTGAGAATAAAGTCGTAATATTTTGGGGGTAAAGTTATAATTTTACGAGTATAAATTCGTAATATTATTGAGATTAAAGTTGTGATTTTACTAGACAATTTTTTATTTAATTTAACATTATATTTTACGGAAATAATTCAGGACTTTGAAAAGGGTCACCCCTGGATTGCTGTTTATTTCCGTAGTGTAATATAAAATACAATTTAAATTTTTCTCGTCTCACTTTCTAACTTTTTTTCCTCAATGTGGCCCTAAAACTCCCTCATATTATTCAACCTATTGACGGGTGAAAAATGTAATTTTTGTTTAAATATGTACCATAAAGACACTGGCAACAATCGTCAGTGAATGTTAACAAAAATCACCTATGATCTTGACCCTGCCGATCTTCTCCATGAAGAGCGCCGAGATGATGTTGCCCGGCAACACGGCCAGGCTGCCCAGGAAGCTGACCAGGTAGATGAGGACGTCGTTCTCCTCCGCGTTGTCCAGGTGGCAGCCGTGCTTGTTGTGCTCGAAGGTGGTGTTGTCCATCCTACAGTTGACGAACTTGTCCTGCCACAGGTCTGCGGAGGAACGGGACGCGGACATGAAATGTAAACGCCGACCTTCTCTACATCTGCTCGAAAACTTCACGACAAAGGTTACAACAAAGGTCGTCCACGAAAATTTTACAACAATTATTAGGAGTTGATAAGTGGTAACCGACGGCCAGGGCCGGCCCACGGCATAAGGGGCTGCTTAGGGCCCCGTGGCCACCAGGGGGGGCCCCCATGCCCAATATAACTATAGGTACGATACAACCAGTCAGTCAGAAAGTTGATGGATTCAGTGTTTTACCATTTTCACCGGCTAGCCGTCAAACAAGCCTTCGGTTCAGTCGAGGTATCTTCGGCTAACATTAGCTAGCTAACCATTAGCTCACTCAGTACTGTATCACCTTGAATATTAAAGTGCAAATGAACACTGGGCTACTCACTATTGTGGCTTCTTTTAAGATTAAAAACCACAGGAGCATAAAGGCTGACGTTGGTAATGTAAGCAACAAAAGCTAAAACTAAAAAAAAATTGGAAATCGGAAATAAAGGCAAAAGAACAAGACTGTGTACAAAATTATTTGAAGAGCGAAGGAACTTTTAACCATTACCAATTCCTTTCCAACGATTTCCAACCGACAGTTTAGCTTCTTCTTGAATTTAACCTTCATCATCATCACTGTAGTGTTTATATTGTTGATAATAGTGTTGCCACATGTTGCAGCTTGTGTATATAAAGTGTATAACGATGTGGAGTTCAGTGGCAGCAGTAACTCGTGCTGCGTTCCATTACATCTCGGAAATCGGAGCTCGGAAGTCTGGGTTGGTGGGGTTCCTTCTGACACTCTTGAGTCAATCAAAAAAACTAGACTTGACCTGATGGAATCATTACATATATATCATATATCATATATCATATATCATATATAACATCATGGTCAGTACACACAACAACACACTAATTAAAACAATAAACAGATATTGTTTTAGTATCAGTAAATGGAGCTTTGGTTCAGGATTTGGTATGAGGAACATTTAAAAGTGTTGAAATCCTGTGTTCCCGAGATTATGGAGATACAGGATATCGCCATAATCCAACAAAGTACAGATGATAGTGCTTTTCTCTCTCCGACTCCATTTGCACACAACTCACAGATAAATAAGATAAAGATGGGGCCAGTGGACACATCTCAGAGGTCGGTTTAGGATTGAACCTGTCGAAACCTTCGACCTCTAACCTGCACCGGCACTCGTCCGAAGAGAGTCCTGAGACTTCGCCGCTGCTGAACCCACCTGTGTTGTAGAAGACGGTGGAGCGGATGGTGCAGTTCTCAAACACCGTGTCCGTGGACCTGATGTCCTCGAAGCGACAGTCTTCAAACAGTGAGTCCTCAAACTTCACTGACCTCATCTCTATATGCATGAACCTATGGGGATGGGATGGGAACACACACACACACACACACACACGCACACACACACACACAGACAGACAAAGAAAACATGGACTCACTTCTATCACCGCAGCAGCAGCACAGAATCAGAATGGACACAATGGGTTGAACTGTGTTAAATTCAAGATGGCCGCCACTGATGATACTGCCATGGACACTGCGTTAGAGCCAAAATGGTGGAACGATCATCTCCATGGCAATATTATAGAATCAATGACGGCCCTGTTTAACTGAAGTTAAAAGCCCATTGAGTCATTTTCAAAATTCTGCACAAAAGCCTATAGAAGTTGAATAGTATACAGTTCCGTGAGATACTGTATATCTGCAGTGAGAGTGTTTCTGTTGCAGAGGTGAAGCGTCGTTGAAGATACACATATTGATAAAATAAAAATACAAAGTGCTCGTAAAACCTCGAAAGGTTTACGCCCGTCACAATGTAATAACTCAGTGTCAGTTTTGGTTTTTGCAGTAGAAGTGATGACCTGTGGAAATGATCGATGAGTTCCAGGTCATAATTTACTACATGCACAAAAACACAGCATGGTTTAGTTTCTGATAGGAACACACCTGAGAAATGAAATGACTGAGAGACTTCACGTCACAGTGTCAATGTCTGTCACACTGCTTCCAAAAATCTTATCACGTCATCTGAGCTGTTAAAAAAGAAATGGACTTCCTCCGACTGAAAAAGAATTTAAGGTAAAAATATCTTGACGTCATTTCTCAAGTCAGTCTCAGCTGTCAATCATGACGTTTCGCCTTGTTTTTACAGCATCAAATAACTGATTAAAACCATGATCTATACTGCAGCCAGCCACCAGGGGGTGATTCAGATGATTTGGCCTCACTTTCAGGAAAATATGATCTCTGATAAGTAATTTACTGATGATGGTTTTGGAAAAGAAGTAAAGTTCCTCATTTAGTACTCAGACAATATCCCACTGTTACATGGGCTCAGAGTGGTCACATTATGAATATAGATATGTACATATCTTGAAGATACATGGATACTGTATGTTGTCCATTTTTTCACCGATGTGATCAGAATTAGTCCATAAAGACATGAAATGAATTATTTTTTTATTTCAGAGTTGTTGTTTTTTGTTGTTGTTGTTTGTTTGCTATCTATGACATATTTTAATTGAAAGTAGCAGATATTAAAGTATGGTATAAGTATATATACCCCTAAGGTGTGTCCGGGTGACACGGTCAGACTTACTTGTCATTGATGTATTCCCCTTCTTTATGGATCTGGTTCTCCAAAGAAAAGTTAAAATGGAAGTTCTCCACTCTTTCTCTATGCAACACCTGAGCGAGGAGACAAATCAACATGAGCCGGTACATTTAAAGTCCAGATGCAGGAAATGTAACTAGTACTACTAGTACTGGAACATCATTCCAACAAATACCCTCAGGAAAAAGAATTACGGAGGGAAAATTTGTGGGGGCATGAATTGTTGTTCACATTACCTTGACCCTGGACTTGTATTCCTCGTACTGAAGGTGCTTGATCATGTCGGGGAACCACACAGACAGACCATAATAACTGTGTCCGAGAGAAAACTGAATCAATAACGCAAAACTTTAACTCTTACGGGCGGCGGGGATGCAGCCACATGATCACATTGGGGATTATTTAAGAAATTCTATGTTTCAAATGACTTCTCTTTCTCTTCGGGCTGTGGGCAGCCTGAGTTTCCTGCTGTCCCCTCTCGGCCTGGAAGAAGGTTAATACATGACAACACAAACTAACCTGAAGGCCATGCAGAACCAGATGACGGCCATGAAGAGCGTAGCAAACCGCAGATCTGCAGACACGAGAGACGCCACGTTCTTCAGCACCTGGGACATAAATGCAGATTCAGCACTGAGTCAAACGTTTCTCGAGATTTTGTGCTACTAACTATATATATTTTTCACAATAAAATTCCAAAGTAAGGGAACATTCTTAACATTCAGATAGGTACAGATGAGCCAGATCCTTAAAATATCGTTATGGGAGGGTGAAAACCTCTTTCGCATGGATTCAGGAAATAAGAAAATGGCCTCAGATGGGACCATTTTAAGTTGATTTACATTTTTAGTTCATCAGAGGGCTTATGAAAGTGTGTCCTGTGCAGTGAGTGACGGGTTCTAGAGGAGTTTTTCTGTCTCGTTTGGTCCTTAGATGCCTAAAACTGCTGTCCTCTCATGCGGAGTGCCCCAGGGCTCTTTCTTTGGTCCTATTCTATTTTCGTTTTATATTCTTCTCCTCTGTCATATCATTAGAGAATGTTGGTATCTCTTAACCTTGTTTTGCTGGTAATATTCAGCCTGATGAGACTGTTTGACGGGCTTAATATTTTCATACCGTGTCTGCTTTGGTCTGCATGTCTTTGGGAGTCTCACTGAGCGTTCCTACGTACCAGTTTGCAGAGCGTGAGTGAGCGAACAGCCCATCGTTGCACCGGTGTTCCTGTGGCAGTCTGAATCTCAATGAACTCATCCTCTGCTGTCTTGGGAGCCTTGATGTGAGTCACCTGAATCGATAAGAGGAGGAGGAGGAGGAGGAGGAAGGAAAATCATCCTTGTCAAAGCAACTTGAGAACTCTTTGAAGAGTATGAGATTTTCAGCTCCTGCACTCACACGCCCCCTTCGGTTTCACTAAATGTTTCTTATCCCCCACATGTTTATATTTGACTCAGTCGTGATTTGGGATGGTCACGTTTCGTTTCCCCATAGGCCGCATTTTTTGGACTGCCGAAAGTGAAACCAGGAAATATGGAAGCGTCATATGAACAGAAAACATGGAGGGCGGGACGGTCGAGCTGTAGCAACAGCATTTAAAAACTTTGACTTCTTCTACTTTGACGACGGGTCCAGATCGGCCAACAGGTACGAACCAATCAGAGCAAAAATTATTATTACTGCTTGTATCTCTTCATGTTTTATGTCACATCTATACTGGATAGTATAAGTCAACCACACTCACAGTAAAGACTTTTTCCGGCTGTCCCTTGGCTCTCCAGTTGGTGTCATGGACCTGCTTCAGGATCATCCACGCCTCGTCGTGCTTGGCATTCTGCTCGACACACAAACACAGACACACACGACATACAAGCTCACACACTGTTTGTTTCTGGGACTTTTTTTCTTCTCGCAGCTCCACACAGCATTGTACCTGCATGACATTTTAACTCAGAGGCAGTGAGCACTGTACCTGGTGTGTATGCATACAAAGCCTAAATGCAGGGTAGTGCACGATCAAGTATGAATGTGTGATACAATATATACAATACAATATTGATTTGTTCTCCATCATCGAGGTCCTGTGTTGACTCCACAGGTGACTGAACGTTTCTCCTGGAAGCGTCTCACCTCCAGGAGGAAGCGAGGGCTCTCGGGCATGAAGGTGAGTCCGACCAGCGAGGTGATGGCAGGAAGAGCCGCCACCAGGATAAACACCCGCCAGCTGTGGAACTGGAACTCTGAGCCCATACTGAAGCCCCATCCTGCAAACACACACACACACACACACACCTGCTGCCTACAGTACTGGATGGTGCAGGTAATTAAATGTACAATCTCAAAACTCTACGTTAGTCGTTCCAAAGACCCAGATTCAAGTGGACGCCGTACAGTATTTTGTTTTGGCTGTTTCTAGTCCTTACCGTATCTGGGTATGATGCCCCAGGCGGTGAAGGAGGCGTAGATCCCACCGATCATCCAGAACATACACAACCAGGACAGATGCTCCCCTCTCTTGTCCATCTGAAGGAACTCGGAGAAGTACGAGTACACGATAGGCACAGTTCCACCGATCCTGAGAGATCAGGGAGAGTTGCATTAAGTCACCTGGAACACACTCTTAGAAACTCTTACACCTTTTTTTGGGGGGGGTTAAAAGTCACAGTAGAGAATGTGAGAGTGTGTGTGTGTGTGTGAGTGTGTGTGTGTGTGTGTGTGTGTGTGTGTGTGTGTGTGTGTGTGTGAGATCATTACCCGACGCCCGACAGCAGCCTGAAGAAGAGGAAGAAGCCGTAGCCTTGGGCGAATGAAGACAGGAAGGAAAAGATGCAGTTTATCGCCAACGCCACGATCAGACAGCGCCGACGACCGACCTTGTCGGCCAGGCCGCCCCACAAGAACGCCCCCACCATCATGCTCACGAAGACGATCAGACCTGCACGGAGAAAGAGAAACAGGAAATGCCCCCATCATATGATATACATGAGAATCTTAAGGGATTTATTTCTTGAGCTTTTTAAACTTTTGGACCTAAAAACTCTTGATGGTGACGAAGAAGCTTTGTTCTTACGGACCTGCTGAGTCTTTAATCATAAATTGATTTTAACCTTGACCATTTATTATTTTAACCTTGATGACAAAGGTCCTCGAACTTCCTTTAAACCCATGGATCATTATCTTTCCTTGATTCAAACTGTTGCCAAAGTCACACAACATATATTTTTCAGTAATGATTTTTTTCTTATACGATATTTTGGCCAATATATATATTTGGGATTGTCATTATAACACAAATGTAATTGGGTCTTGATATTTTACAGTTCAAAGCCTCAGTGTGTAATTTTTGTAATTTTCAGGCGCCCTCTGGTGGTGAAGTTGCAAACTGCAACCAACTGAGCGACCGACAGGGGACACTTTATGGCGGCGCACCGTTGATTTCAGTTCTGGTTTCCGGCAGCATCTGAAAATTCAATGTGAATGCGACGTATTCTGGAGCGTTCAGTTCAACAACCGTATTCAACACGACGTAGAAACATGGAGACTCACACGGAGGTCGGTCGACCTCATGGAACTATATTTAACTCTTATATGAACACAGAGTTATGGATAATATATTCAAATCATGTTAATGAACACACTGTAGCTTTAAGGCTTTGACAATGTTTTACATTGAAATCACTGCATTGCTTCTTTGAGAAGCTCGAAACTCGAACTGAAGAGGTCACCGAGGACAAAAGTGCAGCCTCCTCCTGCCGCTCCACCGCTGTGTGAACCAAACACCTGTCGTTTCCTTCTCGGTCCTGTCGGGTCGACCGTCGCCAACTCCCGGCGCTCAAATATTTCAGCGCACTCAGCTCCTTTCAAGATTTTCATGAGCCGCGCTGCTGCTGCTGCCTTCGCCCGGTGTAGAACCTCCAGCTGGCACCAGATACTGGCAACGCCACACTGCAGTATGCAGATGGCCGTGCCACAGGGGAGAGCTGGCCGCGGGGCCGTCAAACCCCATCCACACTCTTTTTTTAAAATAAAAATGTGCAAGAGGACTTTTGAATATGACAGAAGATCCTGCCCTGTGATGTGTGTCTTTACTCTGGGTCTGGACTGGGGATCTGTGGCAGCACTGAGATGCGACGCGGTTCGTCCCCGAGGTCGGGACGGAGCGTCGATAACTCCGGCGTGTGTTGTCAGAAACCCAACTGAGGTAAAGTGGAAGAACGGAGGAGCGGGAAGAGACTGGGTGGAGGCAGAGGCGACGACAAAGCGAGGGTATGATGGAGGTTCATTCTCAGACCAATCAGGTGTTTCTCCTTCCTCGTCACTTCCCCTCATTCCCAAGATATGGAACATTGACCCACAAGTTCCAAATCTGATTTTCTCCATTAGTGTGATCACAGTAATAAAATGAAACGCAGAGACAGATGGAAACCAGAAAGCGTAGAGACGAGAGGGAGAGGATGGAGAGATGGTCGCATAAGAGAGGGAGGTAAAGAGAAAGAGAACGAAAGCTGTAACAGTAAAAGTATCCCTGATTTGCTCCTGTGCTGAGTCAGGCGTCTGCGGAGGAGGAGGAACGACGGACGACTGGCCGATGATCAACACAAATGAAACACCAGCTTGTTTTCTACCTGCACAGATCTAGAATCTATCGGCCTCTTAACATCAAACTATATTATACTTCACATGATTCACGGTGCTGCCTTCCTAGTGCACGCCTACAAATATCACGAATCTCAATCGCTCGCCCGGGCCTCGTCCAACGAGCTGATTCATTCCTGCCTCCTCGGAGCCCATTAGCTAATTAAACTGCAGAGACTCGTTTGAGGTTTTACAGGAGAAATCACTGAGCCTCCGGCGGCCGCCCGTGCGTTGTGTCAGGGACTGTTTTTAAGTGATGGACGACCTGAGAGCGAAGCCAACACACCCCGATCGCCAGTGACCGGCTGCAGTTTGGTCACCGCCCCGCCGAGCAGACGTCCAATACAATTTGATGGTTTCTGTCGTTTGTTCTTATCATGTCATTTAAAACTCATTCATCTTGTCGACACTGTTACCAAGTCTGCTTATTATAAGCCACTTTGGTCTTGTGTCGCTTACGAATATTGGTAGTCGCGGGATGAGTTGTTTTGGGCTTGGTGCTAAAGTGCAGTTGCTTATTTGGGCCTGCTCCCCATCTGTCCCGTCTCTCTCCACTGAAACCCAAGTTCGTCCCATAATGCAGCTACCGCCAACTACTCCGGGATGATGACGCACCCTACTTTGCCTCTGATTGGTCAGTCCTTGTTGCCTCCCGTGGTTCAATTGGCTAGTCGCTTGGGCCTCCCTGTTAGCGTTGACCACAGCGTAAAGATGAAATAAGGAAGAGAAAACTAATTTTATTTCATTATGTTCGGGATAGACAGGAAACAACATAATTACTTTCATCTGAATGCGGATGTTGTGCATGTAAATGCTGTGACTGCTGGAACTTTCTACTCCCTAATATTCATATTCGGTCACAGTGTCTTTATTTTACAGCTTTACAAAGGTTGATTTATATAACAACAAACTTCAAAACGTTTTCGACCCTAATTTGGGCCCAGACACAAGCCGTGGTCCTGAATCCGTGATCAGCTGATTGATCAGATACATTGATGAACTCACCCGTTCAGGGGGCTGACGACCAGCCGAGGAGAATCCGTGCGTCATTGCCATGACCAGTGGACAAACACAAAAACACTGCAAGCAACAATAAGTGGTCGCGGCTCTTACCCAGCATTCCTTTCTCCGCGTTCGACAGACACAGATCCTTTTCGGCGGACGGCAGCGCGAAGGCGACCACGAAACACTCGACCCCGTCGGCCATCAGCGCCAGGCCCAGCACGACGAAGAGCGTCCACTGGAACTTCCCGTGGCCACAGTCCTCCATGATCTCCTCGTACTGCTCGGACAACTCCTCCAGCTCGGAGACGGCGTTCCTGGCCGCTCGGGCTTTAGCCCTGAGACGCAGAAAGACAAAGAGGAAGAGAAGCCTTTGAGTTATGGTTGATTCATTTCACACTGTCCTGAATATCTCTAGTTAGCGCTTTGGGGCCATGAAAAGTGCTTTATAAATCCAATATATTCTTATTATTATTAGTTGAAAGATGTCAGGTTCTGTCAGGTCAACAGATTTGTCCCGAAAAGATACGATCCTGCAGTATTTTATTTCAGGCTGTACAATGTTGCTTTACACCCGTGAATGCGACACATTGACAGTTTTCCTGCATTGCGTCCTGAGCTCTGAAGGCTTGTTAACGCTGGTGACATACGACTCAATACTGCGCCTCCGGTGTAGACAAACACTCACACTGGAGCTTCTGTACAGACACAGCATGAGATATAAACACATCACTTTCTTAGTATATGATCTAACAGAAAGAAGTTTCTGGTATGATCCTGAATATATGCTGCCCATATTCAGGTTCATAATTCTAACCTGGGTTATGACTTGTAAAAAGGTTTACATGCTCTAATGTTCAGTAAACACATTCATGTTTCCTGCAGCTCCTCTTTCACAACACTTGGTTTTACCTCCTGTCTCTTTAAGGCCCCTCCCTCCCAATGAAGCCCAGAGCTGCTCTGATTGGTCAGCTGCCTCCACTCTGTTACGATTGGTTGACTGCTTTTTAACACGTGTAGGAAGTTCTCTCGCTCTGGCTTTACCCGTCTTTGTTGGGGGCGTGTCAGACTAGCCGCTAGTTGAGCCGTTTGCACTTCCGTAACATGGTGATGTCACCATGTAACAGAAGTATCGTCCAGACAACTGACGAGCGCCAGGATCAGTGTTTTCTGTCGGGGAGAGGAGCTCCCATTATTGCACACTCTGGCCTTTTTAATTTTGCAGAACTTTAACATTCAATGAAAACCTTAAACACTCTAGAGAAAAACGGGAAAAACTGAAAAAGCAGAATATGTCTCCTTTAAAAGTGGGAGATTAAAATGAGTGCATGGATAAGTTGGTATCTGAAAAGATGTGATTCAGGAGATGAGCTCCTCGTCTGTCCCATCACAAATACATGTATTCTACCTATAAAGCCAACATCCCAGTCTGCTACTTCCTGTAGGGTGGGAACCAAGAGACGTGAGGCGATGCTAAAAGTTAGCACATTGTTCTACACTTCCTGGATCGTTCACACACACACAAACCCGAGCGGTGTCTCACCGTGCGGCCCTCTGCGCAGCCTTCACCTCGTCAGGATGGGGGATCCCTTGATACTCCCCCTCGTACATCTGATCCTCCTCATCGTGTCCCTCGGTGGCGTCGCTCGCCGCGTCCTCCTCCTGCGAAGGGTAGCCGTACCCGTCGGGGCCGCCGCCTTCCCCGTAGGTCCCGTAGCTGTCGCCCCCTTGTTGTTGGTACGTGTTGTTCTGGTACGGGTCGGCCATCTTGAATTCCTCAGGTCAATTAATAGCTGATTTTACGACAAGACTTTTGCTTTTTGGCTTTTTAGTGGCTTCTAATCTGGAGCTGAGAGATTTACCAGATTTTCTTAGGTGAGCATTGTGAGTTAATTGTTCCTCTCTCAGTAAGAACCACTGTACTGTGCAGTGGAGCTCGTTCAGCCAGAATTTGCTTCTTAAAAATCCTGAAGGTAAAATGGTCCCAGGTGGAACTTCTCTCGTGTGCGTCTCAGTTTCTGGTGTGTCTGTTGTTGTGGTCGCGCGCTGGTGTCGACTCCAGAGTCCAGATCAGATGTCGTCTTCAGTTTCTCCTGAAAGAAGGTTAATTTAGATTTAGTCTCAAAAGACACAAAGAGAGACAGAGGGGAACCAGGCGGATCAGAGCCGCCATCATGGAACAATACGTCATTTTGATTTCCGAGTAGGAAATTTACAGTCACGTGTTTTTTTTCCATATGGTTGTTTAATATCTACAACAATCATCTATGATCTTAGTTAAGAAATATCAAATATATCTAGAGTTAGTTAGTGTGAGTCTGGGGGTGTGAGCAATTATTTCCTATGAAATTGAAGAAAATTTACCAAAAATGTCCCCAAAATAATTCAGATTACTTTTTTTAAGTGAAAAAAATTAAATTAAATTCTGGATTTTGCCCCCTGGGTTCTTTCTCGGCCCATGTCTCATCCTTTCACCAAGTTTCATGGAAATGCATTTTGCATTTCCCCCCCAAAAAAACAACAATGTTTTCATTTTTTATGTCTTATGAAAAACCAATAAGTGTCAAAAAACAGATCATCCGGAGTGAAGGAAACCCAGAACGAGACGGAGAAAGAAACGAGCGACAGACAGTCTGATATGAGTCAGCAGTTGTAGATGATTTGATTGACAGATGAACGGGGGATGAGCAGCAGCAGCGGCCGCATGTTGCTTCATAACTGATGTTCCGCAGCAGGAAATTAAAATGTGGATACAGGTGGAGTTTCCGACTGTCTCCCACCATCCGTCTCTGTCACGTGACGCAGATCTGATCGAGACCTTCATCTGACAGTCGGGTCAACAACAACAAGGCGTCGGCAGGTTTCAGCAAGTTTGAACTTTTCTTCACCTTCTGGAACTTAACTCGCAAGAAAAACACCATAAGAGATAAATGTTGTTTGGTTAAGCTCATACAAATAACGAATTAGCAATAGTTTCCACAAGGTTTGCTTGTCAGACAAAATCGGATCAAGTAACAAATAAAATCATAACTTGGAATTAAATTTGAAAAAATCTGACTGAAAAGCATTATTACGAGCAAAGATGATAAATCGCTTGCACTGCATGTTGCGTATCTAATTTCACAGATGTTAATGTTACTCAACCAGTAGATTGATCTGCACTTCTTTATTCTAATAGTAATTATGCAATAATTGATTTTCACTGTTCAATAAACAAAGCTGAACATTTAGATTCATATCTCCCACTGTGGAGAGTTAATACTGTTAATTAATTCATTATGAATTGATAATTATTTATTAATGACACCTGCATCTGCTTTCTTTCCTAAAGGGACAAATTCAAACTACCATGATTTTTCATTTATTTACATTAAACCTCACAAGCGAGCGCAGAAATAAAAAAAAATCAGGGATTAAAAAAAAAAAATCCTGTGTGATGCTCACGTCACGTGACCGAAGTATTTTGACCCTGTTCCTGCGCCTGAGTGTGATTGGACGATGTCAGCAGAGTGAAACTGTCCAATCAGAGAGCAGGACACCTTCTGTTGCCTGACACATTATAGGTTGATTTTTCAAGATGGACGACATCAGCCTCGGTCTGATTGTTCGTTCTGGGACAGTGAATGTTTTATGATACCTAGAAAAGATTGTTATAATTCAACCGTTTCCTCTTGTTTTAAGCTACAAACTGTTATATTTATACATATTATATATCTATATATATAGATATATATATTTAGAACCAGGTGGAACGTGAGAACAGCGCAGCAGCAGAATACAGAACGCTGATGTTCCTGGGACTTTCTTTAACTTGGTGTGTGTGTGTGTGTTCATGTGTGTGTGAGACGGATAATTAGTGTTGGAGCAGCGGAGAGACAGATGCTTGGTCAGATCGGGATCTGACAGTCCACTGGTTTCACACTTTGTTAGACAGAAGAAATGTGCACACGAAACACGACGCTTTCCGCAGCGGCGGCGGCAGGAATGATGTAACCTGAGCTACGAACACTTTCATCTGAGGTGAGCCCGGAAGCACAGAAGGTCCTGACGGAGTTCACAAAGGATATGTGAGCAACGTCTACACTTCCTGCCCCCAACAAGGTCATTCTCTTCTCCCTGAAAGCCGCGGGTGAAGTCCGCCCACTGACCCTAGTGGCCCCAAACACAGTCAACATGCAAGGCCACAAACATGGACGGAGATGTAGACATCCGGACGGGTCGTGGCCGTTATTTGTTCACATACTTGCATGTGACTGGAGTGTTCCACTAGGGGGCGCACCACAGAACAAATAGAACCTCTGGATCCATTCGCGTTCTGCAAAAAACAAACATTGGCGTTGATTTCTGAGGACGCGCGACAGTGGATGCACTCGACGGACGCAGGTTTTGTGAGGCTGCCAATGCCGCACATGCCTGGTTGAAAGCGGCTGGCCCCCGAGGCTGACAGGACCCGCTGTCCAGCTCTACAGCCTCAAACATTATCCTTTCGATAGATCACGACGCTGCCGTTGTGCCGTTTCCCTGGGAAATCCGTGAAAATGTGTAAAATAACTCCGCATCTGGGAATATTAAAGAGAGAGACAGATCGTTCCTGCATCGGCCCCTTTGTCCGGATCTGTGCCAAACCTTCAACTGGTTCTTTCTCGGCCCATCTCCGGTCCTCCCACCGAGTTTCATGAACATTTGTCACGTAGTTTTTGTGTAATCCTGCCGACCAACAAACGGACAACTGGTTTCCACCCTGGCGGAGGAAATTCGTTATTTACCAAACGACCACTTCAGGTGCCGACGTTAGAAGCGACCGATCGTGTTCGTCTCTCGTTGGCAGGTCGTCTTGTGCTCATGACAAAACCTTCTGAGCCAAAAACCCAACTGCCGTGATGAACCGTGAGCGGAGGGACTCGACACGTGAGGAGGAGGAAGATGAAGAGAAAAGCTACGTCATTTAGACGAGATGAATAATTCATCACGCTCCTATCCACAGCAGGAACAAACCCCCAGCACACACACACACACACACACACACACACACACACACACACACACACGGAGGTACAGTGCAGTCTCCTGTTTCAAATGGCAGCAGAAGTCGCTGCAGTCTTTTTCACAGCCGAATGATCAAATCTGAGCGATCAGCTGGTTTTAAAGGACCACGCCAGTGTTTTTCCACATCAACAACAAATCTTTACATATTTCACACGTGTACATATATATATATATATATATTATATATAAGAGCACTGTTAGGATGAGTTATGATTTGGTTTTTAACTGCACAATAAATGTACAAGGTGTTTGTCCCCAGATGTGGTTCAGGGGATGTGACGCCGCCGCAGACCCTCACGTGCAGGTTGGAGCAGATATGTGGGTCAACAGAGCTGCTTCCATTTCAACTTGACCTCACGGTCTGGAGCATTCTCAGGGAAATAAATGAATCACAACACGTTTCATTCCATGACCTTTTTTTTAGGGCAGATTTGTCACTTCAGCGAGAAGTGTACGCGTGTTTGCGCACCGGCTTTCGTAGGTCGGTAATAAATGAAAATAATGCATCAAAAAGTACAATAGTATTTTTCTGCTGCCTCAAGATAGCGACGCCCAACAACCCTCCCGTGGTGCACTTGCTTTTCAAACAACAACTTTCTAATTCGGAAACTGCGAACTGATTTCAGGATGCTCACATGCTCACGATGACAATATTAACACGCTGATGTGCAGTGGGTTACACCGTTAACCCCGGTACGGGAGGTTTGGGGTTCGATTCCCGGCTCAGGTCATGGCTCAGATCCAGAGTGGGCCCCTGAATGCTACTGTACCTGCCGACTTCCGACACCAGTCAAGGATCGATGATGGTCAGTCCAATGGATGAATTATAATAATGGAAGCAGATGTTTACACCTGCGGTAAAAGTCAGGAGATCATCAAATGTACAGTACGACAGTTCAACCTGAACCAACAATGTTCAGCCCGACTGACCGTAACCATGGCAGCAAGGCAGAATCAAAACTCTGGACCAACCGGTTCACCGACGGACCTTTACCATCCCGTAGTCTGGTATCACTGGTTTGTTCCCCGTCTTCTCCTGCTGACGTCCAGATCTGTTGTGCGGCCAATTAATAAATGAAGGAATCCCCAGAGAGACACGTGGGATATTTTCGGAAGGAGGCAACCCACTAAAATCTCCTTCGACAACTTCTGGAAGGAAAACTACCACAATTAATGGTAAAATTGACTTCTTGTTGGTCGTCTATCATATCAGAATAGTATAGAATCATATCATATCAGAATGAGGGGTTCAGATCGACGACACAAAGCTCAGCTTGTCCATGTTACACAAACAAATCAAAAGCAACAACACAAGAGTTCTCATCTCATCCTGGGAATACTGCGAACGCCATTATGAGAGAAAAGAGATGTAATATGAGAAGCGTGTTTGTGTGTGTGTGTGTGTGTGTGTGTACATTGATTACATAATGCAGACAGCTGGGATCGCTTGCTGAATAGGAGCTTTTGCTGCTTCCTGCTTCTTATTAATAGATACAGTACACGTCCTCATTTAATTTGCACCATGTTAAAGACTCTAAACTCTCGGTCCAGTCCAGTGTCTGTGTGTGCAAAAAGTTCTGATGTCTGATCTGCGCTCACTCGAAAAATAATAATGTTATTACTTCTCTAATCAGTCTGGAACTTAAAAACATTAAAAAAATAAGACAAATGACACATTTCTTTCTAATAACTACACATGCATGAACTAAAAGACAAAAGAAAAACTATAAATAATAATCTAGTCGTGGCACCAAAACCCTCCACATGAAATCATATCCCGACTCCATCAAACATTAATCTGGTCAGATGTAGGTTAGTGTGCAGCACAACCGAGTCTCACGTATGAAACACGAGCGACTCAAAAGTCAAGCAGAAAAAATCCACTTCTCCTACCAGGACAGAGGGAAAACTGAAGTTTCACATCCGGTCGTCGGTCGTCCTGATCTCACGATTTCATCCGTGGCCTTCCAACGTTGACACTGTTCGTAAAGAGCATCATCGCACAAACACACAGAGAGAGAGAGAGATGAGGGATTAGAGGAGGAGGAGGCGAGGGTGGTGCCGCCCCCCTCGCTCCATCCCTCCCTCTTCCTCTGCAGCACTCCACCCTGCTGCCTCCCTCCCTCCCTCCCTCCACGCGCTCGGTGGTCCGGTCCACCGCTGCACTGCGCCGCCTGCAGGAAGCTGCCATTAGGCCGAGCGGAGGGGGGTCGACAGACCCGGGGGGCCGGAGGAGGCGAGCGTGGGGAGGGGACTGGAGGAGGCATATGGGCGTCTGGTGGGACGGGGGAGGGAGGGATGAGGATGTGGCGTGTGACAGATGCGTTGACTTAGTGGCGAGTGGCGACGCCTGATGAGATACTTTCACTGCGCTGATGGAAAAGTGCTGCAGTTTTTTTACGCCGATACTGAAAAATGTTGACCCTCATTTGCACCTTTCACCTTCTTTCTTTCTACGTAAACGTGTCTACGAGCAAAGAACGACAATCCTTCCTTTGGATATTCATGTACAGTACGTCTCGTCGTGAAAACCTCTGCTGTTCTTATCACCGCGTCTTTTCTCACTGTTGCAACATTTCCACTCCAAAGCTGCAGTTTTGTCTTTTTAACTTCCTGCCGAGGCCGAAAGTGAGACGACGGACGGCTGGTACACGTCGCCACGCTGCACCTGAGCAAAGAGCTGATCATCCATTCATCCATTCAGCCATTCATCCATCTGTCAGCTGTCACTCAGTGTGGGCCCGTGTGTGTGTGTGTGTGTGTGTGTGTGTGTGTCGTTCAGGTATTACTCATGTGGTGGGGTCCATATCTGTTGGCTCAGTCACATTATGGGGACTTGTCGTCCTCACGGGGACAAAAAGCAAGTCATGGTCAGAGCATGAAACGTGTGAAGACGTGTATTAAGGTTGAGAGTATGAGTATAAAGGTATATATATATATATATATTTAGTTTATTACTACTACTCATGGAATAGGTTAGAGTAAGTTTTTTGTATTTGTAACCCGAATCCCAGTTTACCTGTGGGGCCTAACTTCTCTGTGGGGACATTGTGTTGAGGACGGTCCCCACGATTACAGTAAGACAGGGATGTGTGAGGGACCATATGGTCTCATTAGTGTGTTCATGCTGGGGGGGGCCAAGCTAAATCTACACACAAACACACACTAACACACAGATGTTTCTCTTGTTCATGTTGGCCTCTGGCTAAAAGAGGAAAATTGAGGCGTGCTAATGTTGATGAGCGGATCATTTGTGACGATCAAAAACCATAAATTTTCACCATAATTCAGCATCAAAACAGCCGGAAACATGATTCACAGAATGAGTTACAGGAACAAATGGATAAAGATCAAGTTTGTTTTGTCCAACAAAGGACCTCACTCTCACAAAGACGATGTTCACACAGGCAAGTTTTGCGGTTGTTAGCGAGCTAATGGCTAACGGCTAATGGCTAAGGAGAATGTTTGAAGGAGGCAGAAGTGAATCATTTCCAAATTGTCTAATTTGTCTCGGAGAAGCGTCACAGAGCATCGAAGCCTTGTCACAAGATGTCGTCTCAATATACTGAAAGACATTACAAGACATTTCCAGTTTTCCTCAAAAGACAAAAAGACCAATTAGCCAAGTTCGTGTGCTCGAGTTCACGGCCGACTTCGATACGAGGTGGAATTAGCGCCTCTGCAAGCCAAGCATGCGGCTAACATGACCAAGGATTTCTTAAAAAACATCCTCAAAAGTGAAATTAGCTGCGAGTAGCAGCGTAATAATCATCGTGACCTCAGACACGTCCACCACGAGAAGCACTGCCAGCCCCTCGCGTCAGAGAGGTTAGCCTGATGTAAGCGTTCAATAATTGAGCGCGGACTGTGGAGCAGGTTATAAAAATGGAAACGGTCCCATGATGGGTGAAAGGTTTCCCTGCTCTGCGCCGTGGCGCTGCCCTAAGCTACGCGATGAAAAATGCAGGTCGTTGTAACGTGGTGCAGAAACAAGACGACTGACAAACACTGGGAATTACAAGACGGGTAAATGAGGCCGA
>NC_061521.1:25500000-25507500 GCF_022379125.1 Scophthalmus maximus | reverse complement strand
CTCTGCTGCACCGTGTGAACCTGAACTAATAAAAGCTAATAAGTTCAGAAATGTCCCAGAAAAACTCAAAAGTTTTAGTGTATTTCCAAACTCATTCCACCAAAAAACTTACGGTGGCATAGATGTAAAGATTAACGATGGTTTTTATTCTTGTCAGGGAGTCATTCACGCGTGTGTCTGTGACATGTAACATTGGGTGTTATATTCATATTCATATATTTATAACTGTCATTGTAATAGATTTGGCTCATCCCTTTTTGGGGTGACAAGACATATTTAATTCACAAAAACCCTCATCTTCTTCTGGTGTTAAATACTGCTACAAACTGTGTTGTCTTTTTAAAAAAAAAAGGAAAAATCCCAAATGAACTCATGAAATATAGATAAATTACATATAGTGAATTGATAAACAGCCGTCTCAGTCTCTGTGCATCATCTCTATGAAATAATCTCCCACAGAGCATCACTCAGTTCACATTCAAATAAAACTACATCATTTAGACACGTTGGATGAATCTGCTTTTCTTAATTTTCTAAATGTATCGTCCAGTTTCCTCAGTCAAAGTTAAACTGTCGATAAGTGAGAGAGCGATGGACTTTCTACAACATGAACAATATTGACAAACCTCCACGAAGCCTGCGGATGATGAGCTGTCAGTCAAAATCTGCTGCAGTCGACGAGAAACATTCATGAAGAAACACTGAGCTCTGCTGGTGTCAAGGGGGAAGTGACTGATGACTGTGAGAGAAAATACTGGAAACAAACAAAACCATGTTTTTCTTCATATTCATTCAGTTTTAAATGCATTGACTAATTTCCTCAACGTTACATAATTACAGTGCAGTAAAAAATTGATTTAAGAAGCTACAAGATACCGGAGTGGTATTATGAGACGCTGGAATTATGAGAGCAAAGAAATTCAAAAATTATGAAATAATAATGAAAATAATAATAATAATCAGCATCATACTGTAAAAAATTTGGAAAAAATACATATATATGTATAAAAGTCCTTCTGCTGGATAAGCACTGTCTTGTGGCACATCTGCTGTCCCGTAACACCTGGATGGTGATAGAATATCTGTATATGTGTGTATATATATATATATATATATGTGTGTGTGTGTGTGTATATATATATATATATAAATTATATACATATAAATATATATAAATTATATACATATATTCAGAATTAATCTATATTTATATTATATTCAAATTATTTTAAACTATTTTCCAATATACAATAAAATACATAAAAACAAAAAATAGTGATGGAAAAAAAACGCTCCAGCGCCCGACTCCTGGAATTCTGACACCAAGTCTTTATTTCTTATTTGTTACTTGATCAGTACATTGACAGAGACAGTTTTACTTGGTATATGTAATCATATTTATATAATATATTTAAACTGAACGGTACAACAAAGCAGTTAAGAGTCCGTCCACTTCCGTGAACGGAAACAAGCCCGTAGGTGGAAAACTCCCCCCGAATATGAAACAAGCCAGACGAGAAGAAGGAAATGAAAACAGAACTTATTGCTCTATACAAATCGAAGTCATAACGTTAGTACGAAGGAGAACAGTAGCAGTACACGTGATCAACATCATTATACCAAGATGAGGTTAACGTCCTATGTTCGCCTAGAAAAACAACGAGAAGAAACATCTGGAGGGAAGAAGAACAAGAATCATGTCGACCTTCACAAAAACGCTAACAAGCGTTTTTCGCTTTTCTAGAAATGAATAAGTATCTACAGGTGCGAGGGGCACGGGGGTCTTACACTGACTGATCCGGAGACGTCTCTACAGGCGGCGCGCACTTTCAGGATCAAACGCTACTGAACTTCACTACTTGTAGACCTTTAGGGGAGGAGCAGGGTCAAAGGTCAAAGACGTGTTAGACCAAGGGGTTATAATCACAAACCAAAGTGAGGATGAGGTCGACAATACTGTACAGCACTTCAGAGGGGGGGGGGGGGCAGAATACATTCAGGAGCCCCCCACCAGGCAGAGTCAACGTCTAAAAAGGAAAGTAAAATAGAGGCAGTGTTGGAGGAAACCAAAGAAAAAGTGTAGACGGCAGAAAACGAAACACTGAAAGATTCTCGTGCACAAGACGTCGCTACACGCCCAAACTCCGGCGTCCGTGAACTGGTGGAATGACTTGAGGTTGTGTTTTTAAACCGGACCAGTTTCCTCTCGTCCTCGCGCTCCGTTTCTCTCGGCCGCAAACCAAACGAATCACATTCTTTCTCTTTGACATTCATTCGTTCACCGAGTCAGACTCTCTCTCTGTGCACGTGTGACATCCTCTGGGCCCCCTGGTGCACAGAAGCACCAGCAGTACTTCAAAAAGTGACGTCAGCTGATAGCCCTTTAGGGTGGCGGCCGGGCGAGGCCTGTGAGGGCCGGGGCACCGAGTGATTACGTTTTTTTGTTGTCATTTTTAATATTTTATTTTGACATTTGGGAAGGGGGTGGGGTAGTTCAGATGGCTGCGCAGGGGGGAGGGGGGGGGGGGGGGGTTGCCCTACATTCTGAGCTTGGGGCCCAAATGGCTCCAAAAAAGCCCCGCCCCTTACAGGCCGCCTCGAGGAAGCGCGCACCTCAGCGGTTAGGAAGCTCCGCCCCCTTCTGACAGGGGGATCAAAGGGGGAACGTTTTCTAAAAGTTGAATGAGACCATGTGGTTCATGACCTGGGGGGAACCTGAACACGGACGAGGTGGTCCAGTATCGCAGCAGACGACGGCAACGCAGCGTCACTAGTCTAAAACTACACACACGTACGGTACTGGTGAGACTACGGTTACACAGCACATCAAAACACACACACACACACACACACACACACACACGCACTAAACACAGCAGGTCCTACTTGAGAGTGAATTCTATTTATTTGTCTCTTCGATGTCTCGTCTTTGGAGTAGTTCCCTTTCCAAGCTGAGCCCTCGCAACTTATATGAGAGCGTAAAGGTGAAAATGTGTGTTATACTTTGTATCACGTGGGTGGTAGCTTTGGTTTATCCACGGAGAGGTGGTGGGGGCCAGGCGCTGTAAGGGAAGGGGCTTGTCGGCTCACCCCGGGTTCTGACCTCGGTCCCCCTGGTCCGGTTTGGTTCGGGTCAGAGTGTGATTGTCACGTTAGAGACCACAAAGAGCCGACTACGGCCAGAACCACATCCACGCACTGGAGTAAGGCCGCGTTCACACAGATATATACATGTGCTAAGTCATTTCAATTGGGGAGGGAGGGTGGAGTTATTGAAACTGGTTCAGCTTTGCTGCAGGTACATAAATCAACGCACCTCCACCGACGCAGACTTCTGTCTGAACGCGGCCCGACAGACGGATGATGGCGGTTTCATCCTCGGCTGGGTTTTTACTTTAACTATGTCACATTTAAGCTGCTAATGGAAAATATGTGTCTCGCTAGTTGCTACTACTCAGATACTAAAATGTCCCGTGATAACATCCACATGCATATTAATCAATAATTATTCTAGCCTATATTCATGTAGTGGACTTTCTAAGAAACGTGTGGGATGACACAAAGGTTTAAAGCTGCACTCAGCGACATTGTTCTGATGATCCAGTAATTTTAACATTTGAACGTAGATAATTTGTAAACTGGTGGCATCTGTCACGCTCTGTACAAGGTGTTACCCACAATATATTATTGCAGTTTCAGTCTTTTGTTAATCAGTTAAATTAATTTTGAAAATATGGACATGGTCATGCTCACGTGATTTCACAAACACTGATTATAGGACAGTGATTAAAGTCTGGAAACACAAGTTCAGTTCTGCCTCTGGGTTGTTAACGTTCAGGATAATTAATTACTTTGCTGCTGCATTGGTTACATTAGACAGCATATTTATAAAGTTAGCTTTATGCTAAACAATAGATGGACTCCATTAGTTTACAGATTGTCATTTTGCTCAAAATCAAGGTGATTCAAACAAATTGGATCTACATTTGTGCATTGTGCTCAGAAAAATAGGTAAAACAAAATTGTGTTAGCTTAGCAGCTAAATTAATTTTCAAAGTAAGTTTTTTAAAGCTGGCAAAAGCATTAATGATGACTCTATAGATCCATCTGTCAACAACTAGCCCACCGTGCTGCTCCTTAGCTTCAGCCCCACAACGCTGTCGTGTGGAAGTTCCTAAAACTCCCAAATTCCTCCTATGCTGACGACACCACGCTTTTGCATTCTCGCTAGTTTCGGACATGAAATCTCACTGAGTGCAGTTCTAAACCAGTGAGGTGTGCTCTAGCTATGCAGGCTAATACATCTCCTCTAAGCACTACAGGTGCACTGGACTACGATACGCTGCGCTCTGCTGTCTGTCAAATCCTGGACACACCCCCTCTCTGATTCTCACTTGTCACAGAGAGAAATGGGCACAACACAGAGAGAGATACTCACACTTCTGTACAACAACAACAACAACAACAACAACAACAACAACAACAAAACATATTGCTTTCAAAATACTGATGCGTAACTCTTCTTTCTTTGCCAACCCCTAAAAATATATTCCCTTCCCATATCCTGCACTTTCACCTTCTCATTTCACATTATTGACAGTAGCTCTTTGTCACATATTGCTGTGTGGATTGTTCACAGACAGAATCACTTTCCTTGTTTTGTTTTTTGTGGGGTTGGGGGGGGTGGGGAGGGAAAAAGGGGGAGGGGAGTTAGAAAGGACGCAGGCAAAGAATGAGGAGACACTTAGCAAACACAAGAATGACACTTCAAGAAGAAAAACAGTTGCCTAAATCTTTAAGTGTTGGGCGACGAGGGTGATAAGGTGAGGATGTTTTTTTAGTAGCAATACATATGATATTTTACAGTGGGGGGGAGAAGATGGCAGACAGAGAGAGTCATCTTCACCTCAGTTATGAACTTCACTTCTGTCTCCTTCACCTTTTTTTGTTAAAAACCCTCCCCGATCTCCATCTCTTCGTCGCCGTCATCCTCTTTCTCTCTCTCCATCCCTTTAGCCCCCTCCCTCTTTCCTATGGCTCTTTAGCAGGACACCTCCATGGTGTGGGCGACTGCGCCGACCCCCTCCGTGCTGTCGGAGTGGGTGCAGGCCCGGGAGCGGGATCCGTCCATGGAGCTGGCGCTGGTCAGGGAGGCCGTCCTGGATCGGGCCAGGCGGGTCATACTGGCCGAGGGCACTGGGAGGAGGGGGAGGGGGGACAAAAAGCATTCAGCATTACATTTTTGTAAAATGAAATAAAAACTGAGATTGGTTGATGTTGGGGAGATGTGGGGAGAACATGCTCATGTAGAGTTGCCATCTCTGTCGCCGAATCGGCCGCGACGCCTTGGGTTTGTTCATTAAAGCTGTTAATGTGTCCGAACTCAGACACATTGTCAGAATCATGCTGCAGAATTTCAGGGCTCAGTTTGAGTTTTACGAAACTCGAGTCTCCTCTGGAAGATTAACGTCACAATGATGGAATTGTAGTAAATTGCACTCATATGATGAATTGCATTATGGGTAAATGGGCCTTAAGTTCAGGTTTCCAAAGTCAAGAGTGAACCCTGAAGCTCTTTGTTTTCATCCGGGCTCTGAGTATATTATACTTATACTAGCAAAATCATAGTAGTTAATAAAATCCATGCAATAAAACTACATTAAACTTTCATATATTAATAATGTAATTGTCTACCAGATAAAAAGTGATTTAGCTGCAGTTAAGTTTTTAACTTACAGCTGATGTGGTGAGTAACTTAAAGCAGCACTGATTTATTTTTCAGCCACACGGGGGCAGCACAGCAAACTACTTACATACATCTGCTATTACAGCTGTGGTGGCAAACGTTAGCAGAGTTTAAAGTACCGGAGCAACACTAGGATTCATGTAGAAGTGTGTTTGTGACCAAGTGACAAGTTTAATATTTTGTCTTTGAGATCTGTTTTAGTCTCAGTTAGGAACAGGCTAGTTGAAAAAGTTTTTTTTTTCTCGTATGCTGACGACACCATGCTTGCTAGTTAACAAGTTAGATATAAAATCTAACCAAGTGCAGCTCTAAACCAGTTCACAGTGTTTTATTTGACATCGATAAAAATACATATTTGAGGTTTTAAATACCAAAAAACGCATGAAACAATATAGTTTTTTTTTCTCTCTGACTCTCCTATGATTGGCTGACCACCAGTGAAGATAAGATATACCTTCATTCGTCCCACAATGGGGAAATTTGGTAAAAGATTGTCGCCTGCTACAGAAACTCACTGGTTAAAATAGCGATGGCCACCGATGAGGAGTGTTTAGTCAAAACCCACAAATCACAGATGACTGAAGAAAACCTACCACATCCTCAAACATGCTAATAAGAGGATGTTTCAGAACTTTACCTGGCACATTCGTGGCGTAGTCGTAACTCATTTACATGCTGTAATCACATCCAACGATTGTGCTTTATGCGCTTATTATTTGTTTTGTAAGTTGCGAGGTAAGTGGAATGTCCGCTCAGTGTTGTGTTGTTGACTGTGGGCAGTGTCTGTAAAGTTGTGACATCACAACATTGCGGATGTCCAGAGCTCTCGTTTACAAGCTCAGATTTCATCTCCTGTTTTGAAAAATCTAATTTTAAAATATGGGTTGTTAAGTTTTCAGAATTTCAAATTTGATTACAGGAAAATATATTTAGTGTTCTGCTAATTGTCATTTAAAACTATTTGTGTTTTGATGTTGACGGCCATTTTGTGATCCGACAGGCTTCGCTCCGAGCTAGCTGAAGGCCATGCAAAGAGCAGCACTGGAGATGCGATGGTAAAGGAAATGGGGGGAAGGGGAAGTAAAGGCAATATATTTTTCCGTGGGAGGAAAAATTATTTCATTTCTTTAATAAAAACAAAAGACGGGCAAAAAGTAAAGATTCCATAACAGCCCCCAAAAAGTAGTGTATTAATAGCAAAAAAAAATCAAAGATCAACGAAAAATTTCAAAATGCCGATATCAATCGAACAGGGCAGCAATAAGAGGTCAGAGGTGAACGGGGAGGAGGAAATACCTGGACCTCCACTCAACCTCCGATCCTTCACATAAGCGACTGAGAGAACAGGGTGAGGGAGACAGAGGGCAAGATTAACACAACTCACATACTGTATCCACCACAGAGCACAACTCAAATATGACTTCTTCTGAAACAGGATTTGAATTTAAGATGAACGACACACAAACATCCTGCACATGTATAATGATACAGTTATCTTTTACTGGTACTTACTGTAGCCCATTCCCTGCAGGAAATACTTGAAGGCTTCAGTCAACTTGCCGGGCTGGAAATAACAAAAGAAAACGTCAAGAGTTTTAATATATATAGATGATGCATTCATGGTCCGTCTGGATTTCCTCATTACGTGACGTCTGTTATCGGTGTGTTACCTGCGTGAGCTGGGGGAGTCCACCGGAGTCGGCCATCTGCCGTGACAGGAGAGAGCAGTAATCAAGTAAAGAAGACAAATGCAA